>NW_028324163.1:900000-1167500 GCF_054372755.1 Phalangium opilio
ACAAGTGGGGACCTTCACCGTCATTTCAACAGACAAGTGGGGTCTTTTAAACACACCGTTTCTAATTTCATGTATATTTTAATTTTATATTTTAAATATTGATTATTATAATGAAATTTAGGTAATCGGACCTTTTAAAGGCTTAACACTTAAGTTTTGAGCTGATTTCAGGTTTACAAGTGGGGACCTAAACAGTCTTCCAACCTTATATCTGGGGACATTTGTGTATAAATTATTAGGTTTTAAATTAGTGTCAAAGCCTATATATTTCCATCAGGTATTTCAATTTCATTTTTCACACTCGATAAATTTACAAGTGGGGACCTTCACAGTCATTTCAACAGACAAGTTGGGTCTTTTAAACACACATTTTCTAATTTCATGTATATTTTAATTTTATAGTTTAAATATTGATTATCAGAATGAAATTTAAGTAATCAGTCCTATTTCTAGCTTAACACTTAAGTTTTGAGCTAATTTCCGGTTTACAAGTGGGGACCTAAACAGTCTTCCAACCTTATATCTGGGGACATTTGTGTATAAATTATTAGGTTTTAAATTAGTGTCAAAGCCTATATGGTTCAATCAAGTATTTCAATTTCATTTTTCACACTCGATAAATTTACAAGTGGGGACCTTCACCGTCATTTCAACAGACAAGTGGGGTCTTTTAAACACACATTTTCTAATTTCATGTATATTTTAATTTTATATTATAAATATTGATTAGTATAATGAAATTTAGGTAATCGGACCTTTTAAAGGCTTAACACTTAAGTTTTGAGCTGATTTCAGGTTTACAAGTGGGGACCTAAACAGTCTTCCAACCTTATATCTGGGGACATTTGTGTATAAATTATTAGGTTTTAAATTAGTGTCAAAGCCTATATGGTTCAATCAAGTATTTCAATTTCATTTTTCACACTCGATAAATTTACAAGTGGGGACCTTCACCGTCATTTCAACAGACAAGTGGGGTCTTTTAAACACACCGTTTCTAATTTCATGTATATTTTAATTTTATATTTTAAATATTGATTATTATAATGAAATTTAGGTAATCGGACCTTTTAAAGGCTTAACACTTAAGTTTTGAGCTGATTTCAGGTTTACAAGTGGGGACCTAAACAGTCTTCCAACCTTATATCTGGGGACATTTGTGTATAAATTATTAGGTTTTAAATTAGTGTCAAAGCCTATATATTTCCATCAGGTATTTCAATTTCATTTTTTACACTCGATAAATTTACAAGTGGGGACCTTCACAGTCATTTCAACAGACAAGTTGGGTCTTTTAAACACACATTTTCTAATTTCATGTATATTTTAATTTTATAGTTTAAATATTGATTATCAGAATGAAATTTAAGTAATCAGTCCTATTTCTAGCTTAACACTTAAGTTTTGAGCTAATTTCCGGTTTACAAGTGGGGACCTAAACAGTCTTCCAACCTTATATCTGGGGACATTTGTGTATAAATTATTAGGTTTTAAATTAGTGTCAAAGCCTATATGGTTCAATCAAGTATTTCAATTTCATTTTTCACACTCGATAAATTTACTAGTGGGGACCTTCACCGTCATTTCAACAGACAAGTGGCGTCTTTTAAACACACATTTTCTAATTTCATGTATATTTTAATTTTATATTTTATATATTGATTATTATAATGAAATTTAGGTAATCGGACCTTTTAAAGGCTTAACACTTAAGTTTTGAGCTGATTTCAGGTTTACAAGTGGGGACCTAAACAGTCTTCCAACCTTATATCTGGGGACATTTGTGTATAAATTATTAGGTTTTAAATTAGTGTCAAAGCCTATATGGTTCAATCAAGTATTTCAATTTCATTTTTCACACTCGATAAATTTACAAGTGGGGACCTTCACCGTCATTTCAACAGACAAGTGGGGTCTTTTAAACACACATTTTCTAATTTCATGTATATTTTAATTTTATATTTTAAATATTGATTATTATAATGAAATTTAGGTAATCGGACCTTTTAAAGGCTTAACCCTTAAGTTTTGAGCTGATTTCAGGTTTACAAGTGGGGACCTAAACAGTCTTCCAACCTTATATCTGGGGACATTTGTGTATAAATTATTAGGTTTTAAATTAGTGTCAAAGCCTATATGGTTCAATCAAGTATTTCAATTTCATTTTTCACACTCGATAAATTTACAAGTGGGGACCTTCACCGTCATTTCAACAGACAAGTGGGGTCTTTTAAACACACCGTTTCTAATTTCATGTATATTTTAATTTTATATTTTAAATATTGATTATTATAATGAAATTTAGGTAATCGGACCTTTTAAAGGCTTAACACTTAAGTTTTGAGCTGATTTCAGGTTTACAAGTGGGGACCTAAACAGTCTTCCAACCTTATATCTGGGGACATTTGTGTATAAATTATTAGGTTTTAAATTAGTGTCAAAGCCTATATATTTCCATCAGGTATTTCAATTTCATTTTTTACACTCGATAAATTTACAAGTGGGGACCTTCACAGTCATTTCAACAGACAAGTTGGGTCTTTTAAACACACATTTTCTAATTTCATGTATATTTTAATTTTATAGTTTAAATATTGATTATCAGAATGAAATTTAAGTAATCAGTCCTATTTCTAGCTTAACACTTAAGTTTTGAGCTAATTTCCGGTTTACAAGTGGGGACCTAAACAGTCTTCCAACCTTATATCTGGGGACATTTGTGTATAAATTATTAGGTTTTAAATTAGTGTCAAAGCCTATATGGTTCAATCAAGTATTTCAATTTCATTTTTCACACTCGATAAATTTACTAGTGGGGACCTTCACCGTCATTTCAACAGACAAGTGGCGTCTTTTAAACACACATTTTCTAATTTCATGTATATTTTAATTTTATATTTTATATATTGATTATTATAATGAAATTTAGGTAATCGGACCTTTTAAAGGCTTAACACTTAAGTTTTGAGCTGATTTCAGGTTTACAAGTGGGGACCTAAACAGTCTTCCAACCTTATATCTGGGGACATTTGTGTATAAATTATTAGGTTTTAAATTAGTGTCAAAGCCTATATGGTTCAATCAAGTATTTCAATTTCATTTTTCACACTCGATAAATTTACAAGTGGGGACCTTCACCGTCATTTCAACAGACAAGTGGGGTCTTTTAAACACACATTTTCTAATTTCATGTATATTTTAATTTTATATTTTAAATATTGATTATTATAATGAAATTTAGGTAATCGGACCTTTTAAAGGCTTAACACTTAAGTTTTGAGCTGATTTCAGGTTTACAAGTGGGGACCTAAACAGTCTTCCAACCTTATATCTGGGGACATTTGTGTATAAATTATTAGGTTTTAAATTAGTGTCAAAGCCTATATGGTTCAATCAAGAATTTCAATTTCATTTTTCACACTTGATAAATTTACAAGTGGGGACCTTCACCGTCATTTCAACAGACAAGTGGGGTCTTTTAAACACACATTTTCTAATTTCATGTATATTTTAATTTTATAGTTTAAATATTGATTATCAGAATGAAATTTAGGTAATCGGACCTTTTTAAGGCTTAACACTTAAGATTTGAGCTGATTTCAGGTTTACAAGTGGGGACCGAAACCGTCTTCCAACCTTATATCTGGGGACATTTGTGTATAAATTATTAGGTTTTAAATTAGTGTCAAAGCCTATATATTTCCATCAGGTATTTCAATTTCATTTTTCACACTCGATAAATTTACAAGTGGGGACCTTCACAGTCATTTCAACAGACAAGTGGGGTCTTTTAAACACACATTTTCTAATTTCATGTATATTTTAATTTTATAGATTAAATATTGATTATCAGAATGAAATTTAAGTAATCAGTCCTATTTCTAGCTTAACACTTAAGTTTTGAGCTAATTTCAGGTTTACAAGTGGGGACCTAAACAGTCTTCCAACCTTATATCTGGGGACATTTGTGTATAAATTATTAGGTTTTAAATTAGTGTCAAAGCCTATATGGTTCAATCAAGTATTTCAATTTCATTTTTCACACTCGATAAATTTACAAGTGGGGACCTTCACCGTCATTTCAACAGACAAGTGGGGTCTTTTAAACACACATTTTCTAATTTCATGTATATTTTAATTTTATATTTTAAATATTGATTATTATAATGAAATTTAGGTAATCGGACCTTTTAAAGGCTTAACACTTAAGTTTTGAGCTGATTTCAGGTTTACAAGTGGGGACCTAAACAGTCTTCCAACCCTATATCTGGGGACATTTTTTGATTATACACTTTCAAGATCCACGCAGTGACTTCATTGACAAGTGGGGACTTTCACCTAGCGACATCTATATCTGAAATTTGAAAGTAATCTGGAATTAAGGTCCCCATTTATGCGGTGAAAATATCGTGTGTTTTCAGGTCCCTACATATAAATGTCTTGGGTTCTTTTTCCACAGCGAGTGTTTAATTATATGCTTTACGGCGCTCAACTAATTATGAAATCCTCTTTTTAATGAACTATAGTTAATTGGGTCCTCAGATGTCAATCACTCCTTACCGGTCCCCAAGTGTCAATCGTGTGCCCGTAGGGGTGTGTCTGTCTGTGTGTCTGTCTGTCCGTTGTTACACCCACGTGACCGCGTTCGCAGTTTGCGTATCGGAGCAAACGTGTTCGCCATTTCCGAACTGCTTTCACAGTCACGGAAATGGCTCCTCTACTTGAGTTCTCACACCACCATCTTCTGGTCTTTGTCCATCCCACACGGACACCAGTCTGTTCTTACTGGCTTGTAATCACCACCATTTTCTGTTCTTTGTCAATCGCACATTGACACCAGTCTGCACTTACACTGGCTTCTAACACCACCATCCACTGGTCTTCCGTCTATTCCACATAGACACCAATCTGTATCATTGGCTTCTACTCCATTATCGTCGTTTGGTTTTAGGATATACGCGGCGATCAGCTAGGGTTACGAGAAACGTCTAGCCTCCCTAAGGTGGGATCGCCACCAAAGGTTTTCGCAATTGCGCTTTTTCCTTACTATTATAATGGAAACGAATCGTATATATACCCCAAATTTGAAAAAAGCGGGCAAGAGGGTACCCTTCACTTTAAACGTCAATATTAGCAAAGTTTGAGAAGATAATAGGTATAACTTTATTTTAAACGATTTAACTATTATTAATGTTAATTATTGAAGATTAAAATAATTAAAAATAATTATATTTATTTAAATATTGAAGATAAACCTCTCGTGCAAAGAGAGATATTATCATTGCCTCCTATATCTACCAAGGCCCGTGCATGCAATATATTTCCTTCATTGCCTCCTATATCTTTCAAGGCCCGTGCATTGTGATATATTTCATTCATTGCCTCCTATATCTATCAAGGCCCGTGCATTGTGATATATTTCATTCATTGCCTCCTATATCTATCAAGGCCCGTGCATTGCGATATATTTTTCAAAACAACAACAAAAATGGGAAACCCCAACTCAGAAACATAATAACGTTTTCATTGGATACTTAAGTTTATATAATCTTCTTGACACGGAGAGGTAATATTTTGGTTTTCCCAACTTGTCTTTTTAATTGAAACTTAAAGGCATGCTTAAGAGAATAAAACTTTACATTACCGTTTTCCGTTGAAAAAAATTATTTAACTTGTAATCAATTTCAAAAATTTACTTATCTCGGCTTTTCGACCACAATTCCATTCCCCGAAAACATTTTATCATAACATTAATTACTTTTGAGAGAGTACGTGTATAGTTTTGCGTTTTAAAAGGTTCCTAAAAACGTTACATCCCCATTCGTGCCAGGCACGCTTCGCAGTGGAACATTTTAATTAATCTAAAACCAATGGCGGTAAATTCAATTGGGACAGTGTGGTTTTGCAAAATGATGTAATATCAAGTGTACTTTAGTCAACCGTCGTATTGTTCTTCTCATAGTTCAAGGCATGATCAGTGTTACTGCCCAATTTCTCTATCTAGTTTCTAATAATGGTTAGAGACTATTTGATATTGCACGTCACAACGTTATTTACATTTGTAAATTCTAAGTAGCACAAAAGGAAAAAGAATCCAATTTTTTTTCTATTTTGGTTTGAAATAAATAAACTCATGATAGTAGTTATAACGAACTGAAAGTCAAAGGAATGGCACCGGTAATGAGCAGCAAAATGATTGGAAAGTTTTCTCCAAGTTAGCAGAGGGACATGGTAGTGAAAATAGTAATCTAGAATTTTGTTCGTTCAAACCTTAATATATCATAAAACATTCAATTGAGGAGGCGGCACTACCTAGAAAGATTGATTTGGTGTGAACGATTGGTCCGTGGACATAGCATAAAACAGCGAAAAAAATTATGTTCTCTTCTCTTGGATCATAGCCCACTCGATCCATGCTCACGGACGAAAGCTGCTCGCGCTAGAGCAGCTTTGTCGTTTAGCGAGTGGGCTACGCCTGGGACCGAAGTCCTCGCAGCATCCTCAGCGTTTGGATTATTCATCACAAGGTACACTGGGAGAGTTTCAGGGCCGCAGTGCAGTTTACATCAATTCTCCCTGGTCGTACTAGTAGCGGGTTTGTTCAGGTCCTGTTAGTCTCGAATGGGTTATACGGTGCTTGTAACTTTTAAAAGGTTGCTGTCATGGCTAAACAGACCGCTATTTCAGTTATTTTTATTGTTTTATAGCTTATTTTCACACGTTCTCTCCCAAAAGTAATTAATGTAATTATAAAATGTTTTCGGGGAATGGAATTGGGGTCGAAAAGCCGAGATTAGTAAACTTTTGAAATTCGTTACCAGTAAAATAATTTATTTCAACGGAAAACGGTAATGGAACGTTGTTTTTTCTTAAGCATGCCTTTAAGTTTCAATTAAAAAGAAAAATTAATATCTGATCCTTCAGTCAAGTGAAAACCTCAGTCTTATCGATACTTTTTAGGTCTTGATTCTAATCAAGACATTTATGATTAATATCTGCTCCTTCAGTCTTCATTTTAATTAAGATTGTTAAGAAACTGCTTTACATTTTCAAAACCTGCACTAAGCAGAAACATATATAAAGGGGACCGCAACTTTAGCTCAATCAGACATTTATTTATAATGATACTTCAAAAAAGACGTAAATCGTTAAAAGTTTATATTCTTATTGTAATTAGTATAATACAAATTTATTGAAACGCGAGGTGCCCGCCTAAAAATTACAGAAATAGGACCAAATAGACAATTTCACACAATTTTTAAAAATACTGATTTATTTTTGTCCGTTTAACCTTTATCTCAAAATTTTCATAAGCCCTATTAAAAATGTGCATGCTTTAATTTTTTAAAAATTCTTTAATCTCAATTTCAAAACTAAGTAAATTAAATTAAATGTAAAAATAAAAAATGTATAACTTAAATTTCAAAAACCTCAAAACATTCTTGTAAATTTCCATTATTCTATGTAAAACTTTAAAATTGAAAGAAAAAAATAAAAACCCCAATAAAAGGGATTTAAACTTTTAGTAAAGAACGCCAGGTTAGCTTTCGTGAAACATGGGGCGTACGTGGTAAAGATCATGCAGCCCAAAAAACTTTCCATGTTTCCGAAAGGCGCCATGAAATCTATTGACGTCATGACCTTGATTTTTATAGAAATGTTTGAACCACTGATCACTTCGCTGCGCAAGCAAGATGGGTGAAATCTGAGTGGTCAATAAAATAAAACCAAGTCTTGTCCTTTAAAAATAAACTTAGGATAACTAAAATAAAACAAAAAGGACGCGGTATCGTTTTTTCAGTCGGCGATATACCGGTATAAAATGAAGCTCTCCCAGAACCAGCAAACCCTAGAAATTGAACGAAACCAAGAGTCCAATTTTCTACAACCTCAATGTTTGTCATGAGCAAAAATATGGCGCAAATTTTCTCAAATAAAAAGCAAGTGTTAGCGTCGTCGTTATTCGGTTCGCGATCTTCTCTGAGAAAAATACCAGTAACGTTTCCTTGTTCGTCGTTCTTGAATCCAGTTACCATCGTACCATTTACAACGCCTTTTTCAAAACTGATATTCCTTCTGACCATTATTCGGGAGTCAACGCAAAGAAGAAACTTGCTCTCCAAACCGCCCGTTTTGGACGGTTCGTTTTCTAGCCTTTGCAGCCTCCTGAGAATGTTTTTATTCATTTTTTTGTCACAGTCTGCGAGTCTATCCTGGCAAGGAATGACTTCAACTTTCTCTCCGTTTTTTCGCAGCATTTCACAGTTAAATTGTTCGCACATGGCTAATTTAGGCATCAAACAAATTGGGTGAAACCCTTCATTGGACAGCTTAACGAAAAAGCCCATAGCCACCTCGATGTTTTTTCCTCCAGCGAGCAATCTACTTTTTAAGGTTGCAACATCAGCTTTGGAAATATTTCCAATTCTAACTCTGCTTAGAATATCGCCATAACTTCGGTCGTTGGCTTGCCTAACATTTTGCGTTAGTTCATCGTATTTAAAAAACTTTCAAAGATCATTCCTCCGATGCAATTGAATCTGGCTTCTTCGGAAGTGATTTTGATGAACGCGGGATTTCCTTGAACCGGAGGCAATAGAATAACAAGAATAAATACAACCCCACCAAAAGTTTGGTTCATTTCCCAAAATTCGTTCACCCTCAAGTGAACGTGGGTCAGTAACACTCAAGAGACCATAGAAATTTCATCAATAACTAACAGTTTTAAATTTCCCAACGTTTCTTTCATAATGCTCATATTGTCAGAACTCAGGGAATGGTATTCGGCGATACGCCCATGATCTACCGGCACCATTAATAATCTGTGTAACGTTACGCCATTAATATTCAATGCTGCTAAACCCGTGGGAGCGGCAATATAGCAGGATTTTGAAAGCGTGGCCTAACGGAATTGGCGAGAGTGTCTATCAGGTTCCGACACAAAAGGCATTTGTTTCCAGATTTTTCTCCCTCTTGGGAGAAGTGATCCATGATCTGATCATAAATTCTCTTTTGATCCGAGTTTAGTGACGCCACATTGTCAACATCAGTCTCGAAATTCATTTCTATGGCAGCTTCCACATCAGCCATCGCGTGTTCAGTTTCGATAACAATTTCTTTCCCTTGCAGCGCATTTTCATCGTCGTCACTTTCAATCTCAGAGATTATGGTTTTTGGCTCTTTCGCCTTTTTAGAAGCCTCCCATTTCTTTTCAACTTCTTTCTCGTGATATTCTCTCATATCTTTTAACACTGAAAGCAGCTTTTCGAAAGCATCCGCGAAAGTTTCAAACTCGCCCAATAGCTCATTTTCGTCACGCCACGGTTTGAAGAGGATCAGTAGAGCGTGACAATACTGTTCTTTCTCCTCTATCGGGTCGTGAATGTAGTGCTCCACTATGTAGGGCTTAATTCTCTTTCTCATGAAACCCAGATTGTTTTTCAACTCAATTACATTCGCATTTTTCTCGACACCCTCGGAGCGCATCGCATAATCGTAAAACTGACCAAATTCCCACAAACTAAGATTTTCCAAGCTGTCAGGACGATTCGGATATTTGTCGTCGACGAACCCTTTTTGGCAAGTGTCCGTGCTTTCGGGGTCAGTTTCCCTCAAACGCGCGAGTTCCTTGTAACCTTTCAAAACTCTCGTTCGGTTTTCTTTTAAGTTAGTGTTAATAAATTTAGTGCTCTCGGACTTGTTGTAAAGGTCTTGGCCCAGCATCATATCGAGAACTTCATAAAGTCCTATTTGCTTGCACGTCAAAGATTTCAATCTATAGGCAAATAATTTTTTGGACAAACTTTCGTTGCCTAACTCGGAAAAAGTTTGGTCCATATCAGCCCGGTCTCCCTTTGTCACGTAAGCCGTAACATAGTTTGCCACTATTTCCGATTTGTCAGCGACAAATTGCAAATCCATGTTGGCTTTGGAAGCCAATAGTAGCGTGGGATTATAATTATTTATTAAATCTTCGTGCTGTTTTCTCGGCAAATCGTACAGCCGTTTCTGCACCTTTTTCATCTTACGGTGACGAGTAAGTGATCTAACGGCATTCATAGTCGCTACGTTTGTTACGTTACGAGGGAAACCGTAACGACACACTCTCGATCCTTTTTTAGAATTTTTCCCCTTCTTGTAACAACTGGAGGTGCATTTGTGAAATTGAAATTTTTTTACCAACCGGTGCAAATCTGAACTTACCGATGTGCTTGGCATCGAACACGTGACGTGTTTTTGCACGTAATCCAAAATAGTCTCGGGCGAAGAAGTTCCAATCTTTGGAGCGTCCTTGGCCCACAAAAGCATGTGGTAGTGAGGTAAACCACGAGATTGGTATTCAACCCGCCAAAAATTATGTTCTATCATGCCAAGAACTGGATTTTGCTTACACAAAAAAAAGTTGAACCACAAAGAAGTACAATTATATACACTCTTAAATAAAAACAACATACAGTGAAATGTAATAAAAAGTATTAGGCTTAACGTGAAGGGAAAAAAGAATAGAAATTAAACAAGGGAAAAAATGGAAATAATTTAATACAGACGTTGCAAAATAATGGAACTAATAAAAGTAGTTATTAACCCTTAAAAGATCAATTAGAAATGAAATTAATTGTAAGTCTTAGTAGTAGCGGAGGAAAATGTGTTGGAGAATACCTGACAAAACACCGAAAGGCGCTCGAAAACGTGGCGCTTAACATAAAAATAGGCTTAGTTAAAAACTCAAAGTTGTGTACAGGACCGAAAATAAGCACAGGAGCATTTATAGGCTGGGCCGGAAATAAGAACAGGACCCTGGACATAGTCCAATAAAATTTTGAAAAGTCCCATAATAGTTTTAAAAAAACACAGGGCGGCTCCTTTATGGAGCTCAGCATTCACACAAATATTTCAATTTTTAATTATTATTATTATTCCTCTCTTTTGTTTTACACTGTCAGTGCATAGCCCTCGAAGACGGTGGAGCGCGTGATCGAGTGGGCTATAGTCAGTGTCTCAACTTTCAAATTTTAAGGAACGAAAGTGAGTTCTATGCCAAAATTTATTTAAGAATTATTTTATTTTTAATTTGTTTTTAAGCTAAGTCATATATTTAACAACTTAAAAGTTTATTTATATGATCTAGTTTGAAAATTGATAGGGAGCACTTTTTGTTGTTAAATTGTGATTTTTTTAATTCCTTGTTAACGGGCCAAGGCTTAGAAAATGGACAACTAGAAGATAAGCGGTAACGTTTACGTAACTAACAATGGAATTCGAGGTGGTCGCGGCGGTCGAGGTGGTCGAGGAGGTGTTGATAAACGTGGGGGGAGGCGTCCGCGAGTGTGTTACTCGTGTAAAAAACAAGGGCATTTTATAAGCGATTGCCCTGCCCTAAATGGTACGGGATCCTTTTTTTAGAAGCTGTTAGTGTGACCATGGATAAAGAATGCGCGTCAGGAAATTAGTTTTCACGCTATATGATAGGCAACTCCCTATCTCGAACGACAGATAATTCTGTATATACTCTGTTACAACATCGGTTGTCAGCACCCGCAAAGCTTGGTCTCTATGTAACCTACCTTTGTGCGTGCTGACAAGAAACGAGGAAAATAAGGATCTTCAGGATTTAAAATATCCGCGAATTTTTTAAGCTCGAGTGCCTTAGGCAATTCCAATTCATTAAAGATAGTTAATAGCCTAATTATATTATTGGAAAAGAAAAAGAAGGAGGAGAAAACGCCTCAGGGCATGGAAGTCGGTGAGGGGGCGCAACCAAAGCCCCCACAAGATGTCGTCATCGACATCGAAATCGATGACGATAAAAAGGATGAGCCAGCTCAGCCAGTGACAGTTTAAATTTTATTTTGTAAGTAAGATAAATAATTAAAGTTATTACAAAAATGTGATGAATTATATTAAACCCGGGGCACAGGAAAAAATGTTAACAGTTTTTAATGTCTTAGACATGAATATCATATAACATGGTAAAATTTGGGAACAAATATATAAGCATAAGGAACTTACATTGGCGCCCTATAAATATGAGCAAACTATACATAGTTTACACGCAAAGAGGATTCATACCATTTGCACAAGGAGAACACGCAACTTAAGAGTGTAAAGTAACAGACGATTTGACACTCTAAGTGGCATAGTCTCCCTGTGTTAATGGTTGGAATCCTCCATGCTTGTAAGCTATGTATTGCTCCAGAGAGTCCAGAATAGGCAAAAGTTTGGCTAGGGCTATGGGTTAAGTCTCATAGTTTCCAAGTTAAATTGGTGGGTTATAGCCAATGAAGGGACCTGTTGCTTGAAAAATTCAAAATTAAAGTAGCCTTATAATGTATTTGTTACTTGCTTTTCTGCGCGTATTGTATAGTTAAATTAATTTCCTGTGTTTCAATAACATTCTTATTAGAATATAATTTTGTCAACTTGTTTCATTTAGCATCATCACAATTTTTTTTTTCGTTTTTTTAAGTAAACATAAATTTTTTTTGGAAAAATCATTATTTTCATTTTAAAAAATCAATTTCATTACTTAAAAATAATAAATATTTCATTTCTAAAAATCAATTTCATTTTGTCCCTGAAAATAATAAATAATACATTTTGCGAAAATCATTAAAAACCATAAATCACTTTTTATACAGGGTGTATCTGAAATGGACGTAGGAGCGAAAGTATTTGGGTTCCTGGGGCCAATATAAGGCGAAACTGTGGTATGACATTTTGTCGTACGCCAACCCATTTGGAAGTTACTTGATCCTAACAATTGCTAATTTGCATAAATCACAGCAGGTTGACTTCTTCTAAAACAGTAGGAATTATGTTCAAGATAGGATGATTATTGCAAATTAGTAGTTTCCAGCTGAAAAAAAAAGCCTCATAGCCATAGAGTCAATTTTTAAGGAGTAGATAGTTGTACAGTTGATGACTCATAAAGAACATCAATGTAAAACAACATGTTACAATTTAGTGTGTTGAAACGGGAAACTGACAGCGATAAGTAGCGCAAACTAATAAGGAACACCAACATTTTGCTTCATTCTTCAAACAATCGAAAGGTTGCATTTAGTTTAAAGATTAGGTTAATGTTGCAACTTATCGAAATCGGTATTCGTGAATAAATGTTAGTGGCCGATTGTTTGGGATGGGTTGGTGGGCAACGCCTGTTAAAACTGAGCAGTAAAATGCATAATTTGTAAAAATTTAAAATAATTTGTAGAAATTGAGAACCTTTCGTTTTCTTTACTTTTCCGATAGTCAGCGTTATGAACGCGACTAAAATTGCCAGATTTGTTGTAACGTTATCCAATTATTTGACTCTTAAAGATTACAATGCATAAATATTCGAGGGAGGACTTGGACCAATCATCAATCCAGTTGTGACAAGTTTAGAAAAGAGGGGAGTATTTCTTTATTACAATTACAAGTCCGTAATACTCTCCTGCACTTCAGATAAACCGTCCGCATCCATTTTAATGCCATGACGTAATCAATGCTTAATTATCGACCCTATCATCCTACATGATAGAAAAATTCAACCATTTGGACAACCTTGAGATCTTTGATATTGCAAATAAAAGATATTCTACAAGGTCCAATAGGCTTTCGTATAATAGGCTTAATATAAGGTCACCACGATGAAAGTGGTGACCTTATATTAAATAAAACCTAAGCTAACATGATTTAACTAAACCAAAAGCGACCTAATCTAACCTGACTACACTAAACTAAAAATAACCAAAGTTAACCAGACTACACTAAACCAAAAATAACCAAAGTTAACCAGACTACACTAAACCAAAAATACCCAAAGCTAACCAGACTAAACTAAACCAAAAAACAACCTTAGCTAACCTCTCTTGACTAAACTGAAAAGAACCGAACCAAACCTTACTAACAAAATATAGATTTTACTGCTTTTCATTCATTTTCAATAATGGATATTGGATAAGGGACTAGAAGTATTGAGGTAACCAAATTCTTCACTTGGCGAAAGTGAATATTCTTGATAACACACCAACGGTTGGCCCTCTGGTGGCGGTTTTGAATTTCCCTCCAAAACGTGAGACGCTCGTGGCGGTAGACGGGGGCCGAACTAGATTCAAGCACCTGCGTCCGTGTTCCGCGGCTTTAGGATGAGGGGAGGGGGATAGGAAATTTTTCTGGAACTCGACCAATTTTTTCTCTCTAGTGTAGGCGCGATGGAAGCGGCATAAAATCCTCAAATATGTTCACTAGTGCTAGGATCTATTACCAATGCTAGAGCTCTTTACTTCTAGTCTCATCCTACTTCTGATAAAGATAAATATTTATGTAGGTGTGGTTGGCTATTTTGATTTTCATCGCAATCTTTCCGATATTATGTCTGTTGGTTTATGGAGCGATCAAGATGGACTTCTCCAAGTTTTTCATTATACATTGTATTGCCGCAGTTTCCTTGGTAATAGGACAAGGTATTTAATTGTTCTTAAAACAATCAGGAACAAACAACTGATAAGCTTAAAAACCATTTAGGCTCTCCTAGGGCTCGGGGATCGGTTAACTATTATTCAAACATATTAACATAACAAAATTTGTTAAACGAAGATTATACAGGGTGTTTCTGAAAAGTCCATCACAAATTAAGGGGCGTGTTTATGGGACCAAACTGAGCGGAAAGTACCAAAGAACATGGGGTGTACAACATTTTGTTACGGAGATATGGCCTTCCAAACATTCGCCCCTAAAACAAGGAAATATCCAAAAATGAGGAGTAACACTTAAGACCGACTAACCAGCTTGTTTAAAATTACTAGACAATTTCAATAGCCTTTAATCGAACAATTGATTTCTACCTTTACTAATCAGAAGCGTATAAATGAGTAGAAGTATGCCTACGGTGGTAATGTAAAATTAATCCCAAGTGACATGATGTTTCAAGATCTTCCCAGCACCAAGTAAAATGGTTCTGATTGAAGGGACTTTTATTAGCACAGCGTAAACAACGTTATTTTCAGGAATTAGTCCAAATGTCCACGGGCGGCATTACAAAAACGAGGCAGTCTTTCGAATGATACTTGGACATGTTGGAAGATCCCTGGCTTGTTCCTGTTATCTCAAACCGTAAAAAGCTACGCAAATCTTCATCATCACGGACAACACTCTTGTACGTTAGGTATGACCTTGAGAAAACCTAAAAGGACATCTCGAATGTATTTGAAAAACCCATCTCCAATTAAGGGGCGTGTTGTTTGTTTCCAACAGAGTAAACTCGCCCAGAGAACAATTACAATGCAGAGCCACGTTTCGGCGTTAATGGCCCACAAAGGTGGTCCCAAACAAAAGAACAAACTTTAATTTGTTTCGTTCAGTAAGTGTTTCATGTGTCATAGATAAAACGCCATGATTAATGCACAAAGAAAATGTTATTGACAAGTTTTCGGACCGCGATGCTGAAATGTGGTGGTGCACCATCGTGCATGAACCACATTCTGTTTATTAAACCTAAGGGTACGTCTTCGAGTAGTTCTGGTAAATCGTCCCGTAAGAACTACAAGTAAGCCACACCGTTTAACCTGGGCTCTAGGAAATATGGCCCAATTAAATTGTCACCCACAATACTACACCACACGTTTAAGCTGAATTGTACTTTGTGAATTCTAACGCAAGTTGCGTGTGGTTTTTTCTTAATCAGCAAACCAATTGGCGGCTGCTTGTTTTTGGATCGTCCTCGAAAATAGTGAGAACTTCGCCTATTCTTAAAAAACAGAGCACTAAAACAGAGCACTATGTTTTTTAAGAAAGGAATAAAAGAGGTTTCACGTACATGTGTTTGTTTTATTAAACTCATAATTCAACGAAGTCTGTTACAATGCCTTTCTTCACAAATGCCGAATATGCGGATATGCACCTAATGTATGGACTAGCCGAGGGGAATGCCGCTGCAGCTGTACGCTTGTATCAGGAAAGATTTCCGCAGAGGCGACTACCAAATCGACTGACGTTCGAGGCTGTGGACAGACGTTTGAGGCAAGATGGACGAATCCAACCGGCTGGACCTCAACCTAGAGCGAGAGCCATCCCAGAGGCCGTAGAAGACGAAGTTCTCACCATTTTCGAGGACGAGCCTGAATCAAGTACCCGCCAAGTTGGTCGCCGATTAGGCGTAAACCACACGCTCGTGTGGAAAATCCTCAGAAGCCACCGGTTTCATCCTTTCCATGTTCAAAAAGTTCAAGGTTTGAATCCAGCGGACTACCCACGACGCACGGCGTTTTGTCAGTGGTTTCTGGCTAAAGTAAACGATATCGATTTCCCACGGGATTTGTTGGTTACTGACGAAGCTAACTTTTCACGGGATGGTATTATTAACTTACATAATAAACATCAATGGTCCCAGCTAAACCCCCACGCAACTTGCGTTAGAAGTCACCAAGTACAATTCAGTTTAAACGTGTGGTGTGGTATTGTGGGTGACAATTTAATTGGGCCATATTTCCTAGAGCCCAGGTTAAACGGTGTGGCTTACTTGCAGTTCTTACGGGACGATTTACCGGAACTACTCGAAGACGTACCCTTAGGTTTGGTAAACAGAATGTGGTTCATGCACGATGGTGCACCACCACATTTCAGCATCGCGGTCCGAAATTATCTTAACGCGACCATCCCTTTGCGGTGGTTAGGTCGAGGTGGACCTGTGGAGTGGCCTGCTCGATCACCCGATCTGAACCCTTGTGATTTCTTTCTTTGGGGCCACCTGAAGACTGAAGTGCCCGATGTTGAAGAGCTACGTCGACGAATAATTCACGGCTGTCAAACAATTCGCGAAACTCCAGGCATTTTTCAACGTGTAAGGGAATCATTTGTAAGACGTGCTAATGTGTGCCTTAACGCGGGTGGTGAACACTTTGAACAATTTTTGTAACTAGTTGCAATTAAATGTTAAAACTTGTCAATAAATTCATTTTCTTCGTGCATTAATCATGGCGTTTTATCTATGACACATGAAACACTTACTGAACGAAACAAATTAAAGTTTGTTCTTGTTTTTGGGACCACCTTTGTGGGCCATTAACGCCGAAACGTGGCTCTGCATTGTAATTGTTCTCTGGGCGAGTTTACTCTGTTGGAAACAAACAACATGCCCCTTAATTGGAGATGGGTTTTTCAAATACATTCGAGATGTCCTTTTAGGTTTTCTCAAGGTCATACCTAACGTACAAGAGTGTTGTCCGTGATGATGAAGATTTGCGTAGCTTTTTACGGTTTGAGATAACAGGAACAAGCCAGGGATCTTCCAACATGTCCAAGTATCATTCGAAAGACTGCCTCGTTTTTGTAATGCCGCCCGTGAACATTTGGACTAATTCCTGAAAATAACGTTGTTTACGCTGTGCTAATAAAAGTCCCTTCAATCAGAACCATTTTACTTGGTGCTGGGAAGATCTTGAAACATCATGTCACTTGGGATTAATTTTACATTACCACCGTAGGCATACTTCTACTCATTTATACGCTTCTGATTAGTAAAGGTAGAAATTAATTGTTCGATTAAAGGCTATTGAAATTGTCTAGTAATTTTAAACAAGCTGGTTAGTCGGTCTTAAGTGTTACTCCTCATTTTTGGATATTTCCTTGTTTTAGGGGCGAATGTTTGGAAGGCCATATCTCCGTAACAAAATGTTGTACACCCCATGTTCTTTGGTACTTTCCGCTCAGTTGGGTCCCATAAACACGCCCCTTAATTTGTGATGGACTTTTCAGAAACACCCTGTATAAAAGTATTTCGTCTCGATTTGTTTTGGAAAAAGGTAGCGTGATGCAACTATTTATCGTAAAAATATTTTCTAGAAAACTAAAATTTTCAACATAATCAGAAGAATTTTACTCAAAAAAGTTTTATGCAATACGTTTTATTCGATTTCGAGTAAAAAAATTAGGATTCATACGTTTCTTGATACAAATGTGGTTTTGGTTTCTTTTATCGATTATAATTTGGACGAGTAACCGGCACTATTATTTTTTTACGATAAACTTTGATCTTTTTTAAATTTTTTTAGGTTTATATTAACGAAAAAACGCAAAGTTTTAATCATTGACAAATAATTGTATCAAAAAACCTGATAATGATATGAACTATCAATAAAAACATTGTGATTGTCAATATTTTCAGAAGTATATAATACTTCTTTTCGAGAGAAGTGTACCACAAAGCGAGGTAATATGAGAACATTAAAAGCAATGTTACTAAACCGAATTACATACGCGATAAATAGTACCCTCATCCTTACTCAATTAGCGATTGACTATTTTCCAAGACGTGGACTGTTAAAAAATGTTGTCCAAAATTGGATGTAAATGGATCCAAACGGCTGACTCTGAGACAGCACAGTTTTTTATCTATTTTTGGATAACGTAACAAGTGTCAAAAAAGAGAGGGTCGAATTATAAGCCAGATTTGAAGCCTCATCCAAAATTGGATCCAGAATCATCTATTAAGGGATCGATTATTACCCAGAAATGGTCAGGATATTATCCACACATCAATCAAACCCACATTGGGCAAATTTCTAACCAATATTGGACTAAAATCAAACCCTCATTGGACAATTTCTAACCGATATTGGACTAATATCGAGCCAATATTGGTGTAATACCTAACCGACATTGGACAAATGTCGAACAATATTGGACTCATATGAAGCCAATATAGAGGCTAGCCTTTTCTTTCACCGAGTGATGATTGTTTTGGAAACGTTCTGTTCTCGACGTGTTCATCTGTCTGTGTGTTTGTTGGTCTGTCTGCCTGCCCGTTGTTACACCCCAGGGGATCGCGTTCGCAGTTTCCTAATCCGAACAAATGGGTTCTCAATTTCCGGATCGTATTCACAGTTGACGGATATCTGAAAAACTGTACAGACCACTATTCTATTAACTGTCATCAACAATCTAACTACACCATTTTAAGGTCTTTCAGACACTCGCGAAAGAGGCATACTCTAGGAAAACGTCTCTTAAAACGATACAACTAGAAGAATAATAAGTAACTTCAGATAAAAATAATTAATATCATATAATTTTAATAAATTAATTGAGAAAACCTCTCTTAACTGAAAAATCTGTAGTCAAAGTTTATAAAGGACAAGTAACGAAGATTGGGTAAAAAGTCGATAGACTGGATACAGTTAATAGTTTGTATAAAGCGAAAAATTGACACATTACTCCACTGTATCATGAAACTCTTTCCAAAGTTAATATAGGATGAGTATTGATATCGTTAGTTAATAAAAACGGAATAGAGAAGTCGTTTTCAACTAAATGATCAAAATATGTTTCGAGTGTGACTTTCTGAAATATAGTAGGCGGTAGGGACGAGTGGATTTTTACTTCTCCTGAGAGACAGGCTTTGTACCTGACGTGTGTGTCTGTGGTTTGTTTTAGCTTCTGCAATTGTTTATCAATAAAGAGAAATGATTGTATATCTAGGTAAATAGGTATGTTGGTAATCCTCAAATATTATTTCACTTCCCCTTTTTACCTTAACCCTTTTATATTACACTAACCCCTATTTGTTCGTGTCTAGGGCGTTTATGTTGAGATAATATGTATGGGTTTCGCACCAAGAATCGAAGACATCCATTTTCGAATTAAAGCTAGCATTATCTATTATCCCTTTCTGATGTTACACATTAATTGTTGATGCTTTTATGGTAAGCGGTATCACGAGATCCCTATGGCGAAAATATCACAGATAGAGTCCACTAATGTTATAACTCTGGCTTTTTGGAATTGGGTTTTATCGAAAAGATTGTAACAATAATTGAGTGTGGCGATCTGATCATAAATAACTGATACGGAGAAAAGCGTATACATGTTAAATTCAAATAAAAAATTATAGTGACAATATTCCAGATGAAAGTCTACTTCAAAAAAATGATATGGATATTTTTTACAAAGCTTAAATTACAAAATATTACGCTAAAAGTTAGACTTTAAAGCAAGTGGATTTTATAACATAAAATATTTTTAATTTAACCGAACGTAGAGTACGACGCTTTTTTCTACATAATTTTTTTTCGAAAAATTTTGTCGATTGCATACATTTATCGGTTAAAATTTTACTAAGTTTATTCAATCTCAAAAAAATATCATCTAAAATTGTTGTATTGTTTAAACGAATAAACTTCTGAATAGTTTTCGATTATTTGTAGTTAATCGTATTTTTCGAAAAAATCGACTAAAAAACCCCGAGCCCTATCTATACTAGCATATCCAACATCAAAAATGATCGATCCACAGCTAAAGAGGAAGTACTTCAATTTGTGAGTTTTACAACATCGACAATTTTTATATTGAAAACAGAGAATTACTTTCCATTTCTCAAATTTTAACGATGGCTTATTTAACTGAACAGCATGGGTCGCTATTTCGAATCTGGTGTTCCGTTTTATTTGAGTAGCCGCTACATGAACAAGCTGCCCCAGCAGAAAGGACACTCGTGCGGGATATGTAAGATAATAAAAAAGTGAAACAATAGGGGCTAAAAAAGCGAGCATTAGATGAAAATTTCTTTACTAGACGCCATACCTCCAGTTGTGAGAGAGTCTAATAAATATAAACGGCAGAACTCGCAGCAGACAACTCCTTCTAAAGAATTAAGCTATCCACCTGCACCATGCCTAAAGCACCGCTCGCCACCTCCTTAAACCAAGGCACCATCTCGGGCTTTGGAGGAGGCGGAGTCTATTTATCCTTTTTTGTGGCTTCGACTAGAGTTCGTCCTGGTGGAGTCACCAAATAAGTGTTTACTTTAAAAAAACTCGAAATCGGAGTGAGGGGGATGAAAACCCCCGAACACATGGTATTCCTGTCGCCATGCATTGCCAAAGCTACGCTAGAGAGACCTTGAAAAGCCGGGACCAATACTCGTGCGGGGGGGGATTCAACTTTTCCATGGGAGAAGACTGAACTTTTATTGAAGGCTCTGTACTTTCGTTTGTGAACTATTGTTTTAACATCACAGGAAAGAAAAATCGGCCATTCGTTTAATTCGTTCGGAGTTGCAGTTTTAATTACACGGTAACTGAGTCTGTTTTCAATTACCGCGTTTTTCAGTAACTGAGATTATTAGCTAGCATCGATCGTACAAAACAAAAAACTTGGCACGTGATCGATACAAAAACTACAGTATAAACGTGCAAGGAGAGAAATTAAGCTTAAGGTCATTCTAAAAATAATCTCAGCAATGTTTAGAGAAAGGCGAGTGGAGAAACGAAAAAAATTAGGATCTGTATTTTATCTGGTATACCAAGGTCATAGGGTTAAAACGGAACATAAATTTGGTATATTGATCCAAAAACGTTAGATATGACTTAAAGCTTAGCGCGGCTCCAGTGGATCCCCTACAAGTTGACTTTCCTTACGAACTCCACTTTTGGCTTGGCGAAGGCAGGAGGCATTTGTGGGTGGGATATAAGTACACTTATAAATCCCCTCTACTAGCCTTTGCCAAGCTAAACCCGGAGTTCAGGTGGAAAGACAACTTGAAGGGGATCCACTGGACCCGCGCTTTTTTTTAAGAGTTACCAGTCCACAAATTGCTTTGGTTTGAAGCCATATCTCACGTCTTTGTTGTCCAAAAACCGTATGACCCTTCTTGAGACTAAAAGCAGTCTGGGAAATAAGAATATTTTTAAACTAGTCCTTGGGACCAGTCACCCACCTATAGTGTCCAAAATAATAAACTTGAACTTGTCCCTCTTTAGTTTTCTTCTATATTTGCAATTAATAAACTTTTCCCAACTTCTTGAATCCGAAAGCTGGTGCAAGAAATTAATAAGCTGGTTTTGGTTTGGACCAGACTGACTTAAAGGTGGTGAAACACCAGCTTCTATTTTATGCTCGACTTCTGATGAAAAGTTCTATCGAAAACATGTAATTTTTATCTACGCATTTCCGTCCTTGAAACATTTCATTGTCAAATGTTCCCAACCACCGTATTAAATTTAGAGTGACAGCACTATATGCACGACGTAATAAAAAACATTTTCGGTAGCCGCATTATCTCATTAATTAAAGTTTTCCACGACGCACATTGGCGCGTGCCAGCCACCACGTTCAAAAAACGGTAGGCCTAACGGTATATATCGTCATCGTCGTTCTGTTGTTTACTAAAAGGACCGTTGGAGTTTGAAAAAACTGACAATACAAGCTGGAAACTTTGAAGAGATAGTCTAATGTAGAGATGTGAAACTACGGTAATTTACCATAAGTTTGTAAAATATGTTCCATAAGTATGACACTACTTATACTTCGTAAAGCTAGAAACTTCGAGTTTCAGAGAGCTAGTTCCAGAACGATAAGCGAGAATTTCAGATTACACTAGGTTAATTTTACAGGACTTCCATCTTCCTATTTAGTTTGCCTTTGACAGCGTTTCACAAGGCGACGCTTTACGAGAATCTATGACGCATCAGCTTCGTCAATTTATGACAAGCTCTCAGTAACCAGTGACAAACTTATGGAACATGTCTTAAGAACTTGTGATTTACCTATAAATTACCAACCAATTTTGGGGAAAAAATTTAATTACCGTTAGAGCAATTTATACCTAATTTAGTTGCTTTACACAGAGCGAACTAATGGGAAATTGAAGGAAAACTGGACTTTGAAGTAAAATTTGGGAATTTTAAATAATACACATAGTTTTACTGAAGAAGGTTCGACTATAATATTTAGAAACTGTTTGGTAATTTAAAACGGTAAATTACCATTGTGAAATTACGGTATAACATAAATTGGTAATTTCGAGCGGTATTTGGTAAATTACTGGTTAGTTAATTACGGATGTTTAATTACCGACTCACATCCCTAATCACATTTAATGTTGCAGAATTTGAAGAAATTTATTTAATGAAATACTTATTAACAATTTTTAAAAACATAAGTGGGTGGCCTCTCTACTGTGTGTTAGTTTTTCTGTAAGAAATAATTGGAATGGTATGGTCTAAGGCAAGGAAGCTTGCGAAGCGTGCTCCCGGTGGCTATCTTCTCTTTGATTTCTAAGTAACAATTCATCCCTATCAAATGAAACCATTACCGATCATTTGGTGATATACAGTTTTAGCAAACTTAAGGTGACTACCACTTTAGAGGAAATAGACTGTTGGTCGGAAACTGAGGGGGTACCCACTGGGGTGGCGGGGAACGTCTAGCTCAGACGTAAGAAGAATGAACCGGTAGAGGTGGCCCGTGCCATTGTGGCGTTCATCAGCCACCAAAAGGGAAGCAAGGTCACTTTTTTCAACTATTTCAATGCCCCTTTCTGTATTGGGGGATTTCGGAGCCTCCTGTTATGAAGGGTGAGAGGTTCGTGGGCCCCAATTAGAACGTACTTCTCCGGCCTTCAACTTGAACAAAAAAATACATATATTTTTCAGACATCAATGAAAAAATGCCATGAAACTATTATACGCTTAGGTCGTCGAAAAAGTCAATCTTATGGACTTTGGTCCGTAAGCATTTCCGGAATTTTGGCTAGGTTCAAAGTTGATTTGTATTTTCAGTGACATTAAAACACTTCGGATGATTTGGAAAACAAATTTTCACGATATTTCCATGGGTTTTAATCCGATGGAGGATCGAGAACGGTAGTATAGTTATTGGGTACCATTTAATCAACCCCCTTTTTATGTACTTTTTACCCCAAAAAAAAGTGATTTTACAATTAGTACGTTTTACACTCTTCACTAGGTTATTTTTACCCTTTTTAAAGTGCATCTTTACCGTTCAATAAGTAATTTATACCAACAATATAATTCTGTTGTCTCAGAGTCACAAACTGATATGTTTACAGGAAAGAATTTTCGGTTTCTATCTGAAAACCCGGCTATCAATACGGGGAAACCGTTCCATATAAGCTTGTATGTTGCGTCAACATGAAGTGCCATCCCAGTCACAATTAGTTCTTGTAGTCTTCTCGTAGTATATGAGAAACGGAAGAATCGTTTTCCCTCCATTTGTATCATGTATTTACATACATACGGCATGTCTGTGTCAACAGGGATTGCTATGTCAGCCTCAATAAATTTGCTTAATTCCCCCATAGATATGATGGGTTCACCGTTAAAAGCCAGTCTCACACTTTTTAAGAAATTACTTATCTGTATAGTCGTTGGTTCCTTGAGTCCAGCTTCTTTTATCTTTCCGAGAATAGTTTTGGGTTTGGTCACACCGTCCTTGTACAATTGTCTTATCCTGTTTTTGACGTCATCGTGTATGCCGTACTCCATCGCTCGTGGGGTATGGTCGTGAACATCAGTAGTTTGAAACAAACATGCTGATGTACCAGTATTCGTTACTAATATGTAAACTCTGGATGAACACTGTCTGGAGTATTTACAGTCAAAGAATATTTTGGTTCCTTCTGTTGTTTCACAAGTTCTTCTCTGGGCCCAAGTTTTTTGTTTCTGGATAAAACTTTTGGCTTCATTGAATGCGGGAAACGTCTGAACTTTTTTCCAGTCCAAACTTAATTTTCGTACTTTTTGTTGAGGTTCGTCCTCATTTTCACTTGTTATACTACAGTCAGAGCTAGAGAAACTGATTTCCAGTACTTGAGAAGCCATTGTTGCTGCTCCGAATGACTGAAATGAGCAATATAATCAAGGAAAAGGAGAAAAGATAAAAAATATACTAATTGTAAAACCACTTTTTTGGGGGTCAAAAAATAATGACGGTATAATTCCACTTTAAAAAGGGTAAAAAAACTTGGTGAAGAGTGTAAAATGTACTAATTGTAAAATCACTTTTGGGGGGGGGGTAAAAAGTACTTAAAATGGGGGTCAAAAAATAATAAGCCATAGTTATTTACTGGAAGGATCTCATTTACTTAAGCTTAAATTATTTGTTTAGTAAAACATTTTACTTCTACAAAACATATTTTAAAATTTAGTCAATATAATACCCTCAAAGCCTGAGATGATAATACCACGTTATCTTTCCCAACCGGAACGGGACATTTGGGCGCCGACATTTAGGCGCCGGTCATTTAAGCACCGCCACTTAGGAGCCGGGACAGTTAGGCGCCGCGACATTTAGGCTCCGCGACAATTTGGCACCGAGACATTTAGGCTCCGCGACAATTTGGCACCGAAACATTTAGGCGCCGCGACATTGCCGTAAAATTTTCGTGAAAGATTTGAGATATTTAACAAAGGAACATGACTTTTAGGCTTATATTCTTTTTATTCAACTGACATCAGAGTTCAATCATGTTGTTGTTTATCTTCATTGACTTCCCAAAATAATATGCCTTTTCCAAAATATTGTTGTTTATCTTCATTGAATTCCCAAAATAATATGCCTTTTCCAAGTTATTGTTTATCTTCTTTGACTTCCCAAAATAATATGCCTTTTCCAAGATATTGTTGTTTATCTTTATTGACTTCCCAAAATAATATGCCTTTTCCAAATTATTGTTGATCTTCTTTGACTTCCTAAAATAATATGCCTTTTCCAAGATATTGTTGATCATGTTCGTTGACTTTCCAAAATAATATGCCTTTTCCAAAATATTGTTGTTTATTTTCATTGACTTCTCAACTTAGGTTAGGTTAGGTTATGTTTTTTTTTATTATTTTAGGATTGATTTGTAAAAACAAGAAAGGTTTCGTGTCCTTTAATGGGGATTGCTAACATAGTCATGCAGTGATGCACTGGGGCAATACACGGGTTGTCAAATTGAGTGAATAATGAAGCAAAATATCGGTGTTCCTTATTAGTTTGCGCTACTTATCGCTGTCAGTTTACCGTTAGTATCGGTCAGTTGTTTCAACACACTAAATCGTAACATGTTGTTTTACATTGATGTTCTTTATGAGTCACCAACTGTACAACTTTCAACTCCTTAAAAATTGACTATAAACACTATGGCTATGAGGCTTTTTTTTGTTTAAGCTGGCAACCACTAATTTGCAATAATCATCATATCTTGAACTTAATCCCTACTGTTTTAGACGAAGTCAACAAGCTGTGATTTATGCAAACTAGCAAGTGTTAGGTTCAAGTAATTTCCAAATGGGTTGGCGTACGACAAAATGTCATAGAACAGTTTCGTCTTATATTGGCCCCAGGAACCCAAATACTTCCGCTCCTACTTCCATTTCAGATACACCCTGTATTATCCATTAACAATAGTGCCATATTCTGGTGGTAGATCATTAACCATTTGGAATGCAACGCCATCATCATCCAATGGTTTCCCAGCCAATGATAGTTGGCAAGCAACTGCCTTTACCCTGGCAAGATATGCTGCCATCGTCTCCGGGGGTGTGTACTTAATTGATATAAATTGAGATCGTAATTTAGCTATCCTAGCCAAGGATTTGGGTTGATACAGGTCACTAAGACTATCCCAAATTGCCTTAGCCGACGTCTCATCTTCTGTGATTTTCTTGTGTTCATCATCCAAAGCAAGAGTCACTCTCGCAAAGGCCCGTTCCAGCCCTCAAGCATATCGCTCCCTTACATCAGCTGGTTCTGTAGCCGCGGGTGCCACTTCCGTACCGGCTACGATACCGCATAATCCACAGTCCAATAACATCATCTTCGCGTCCATTTTCCGTACCTCGCAGTTATCGTCCGTTAGTTTCCGAAACGATACCGAGCCACCAAGATGATAATTGTCCGCCATAGTAAATACCTCCGTCTAAGCCTTGGTCACCACGCTTCCTAACAAACCACGCTCTGCTACCATATTAATGCATATGGATAGTGGTGCCCTATGTCAGTGTATATAATGTCTATGTCTCACCAACAAAAAAGATAGTGCTTTGTCCTCGAGTGGTTGTGCCATAATTACGTAAGCTAGAGATGCGGGGACCTGATTTCGAATGTGGCTTTCAATTTGTTTTGCTGATTTTGCTGGAAAATAAAGCATTTTGGGAAATCCCGTTTGACCGTTAATTGGTAGAACTAAACAGACTATTTGGTTGGCTGTCGGATCATATTTGACCCTCCCTGTTATTCGAGTAGCATCCTCACTTAACCAAACTGAATTTGAGCTTTTTTTGGACTAGGAAAGATTTAAGCTCGGCCATTCTCAGTTTTCCCTCTATTATATCTGGTCCCTTTTCATTGAGGCACCGTTGAATAGCGGTAATCGATGGTAGATCCAAGTTAGTTTGTAATGTTTCGTAAAGAAGCCGACCCCCGCAGAAAAGTTTAATTGTTTCACCGTACCTTTTTCCTTTCATCTTTTTTAGGCAATTTTCTTTTGCAGTTTTTAATAACTGCGTTAAAAAAACATTTAAATCTGCACTTTCTTTTAAGGTGCTATCGCACGCCGAGTCGCACGCCTTCTTCTCGCAGTTTATGTAATTCGTAAAGAAGCGGTTCAATTCGTCGTTTTCTTTATCAATAGTTCAACGTTGGTCACGACTGTGTAATACTCTGTGATTGATGATTGGTTTTGAATTTTTACCTCTCCGAGTGACGATGACGTCACGGAGAGGTATTGCACTGGACGTGTCTGTCTGTCAGACCCCACGTGACCGCGTTCGCAGTTTACAAATCGGAGCAAACAAATACCCGATTTCCGGAACGCGTTCGCGGTTCACGGAAATTTGGCCATTCATCTGCCAACACCAGTCTTTACTAAGTGGCTTCTAAGGACCACAATCTGCTAGTCTTTGTCCATCCCACATGGACACTAGCCTGTACTTGCTGGCTCGTAAGCACCACCATCTTCTGTTCTTCGTCAATTTCACCTTGACACCAGCTTCTATGCACCACCATCTTCTGTTCTTCGTCAATTCCACATTGACACCAGCTTCTATGCACCACCATCTTCTGTTCTTCGTCAATTCCACATTGACACCAGCTTCTATGCACCACCATCTTCTGTTCTACGTCAATTCCACATTGACACCAGCTTCTATGCACCACCATCTTCTGGTCTTTGTCCATTCCACATGGACGTCAGTCAGTACATTCTGGCTTCTTTTCGTTCGTCATCGTTTGGTTTCAAGATATACGCGGCGATCGGCTAGGGTTACGAGAAACGTCTAGCCTCCCAATGGCAGGGCTTCCACCATCGGTTCACGCGAATGCGTGTTTTATCTAATATTATAATGGAAACGAATCGTATATATACCCCAAAATTTGAAAAAAGTGGGCAAGAGGGGTACCCTTCACTTTAAACGAAAATATTAGCAAAGTTTCGAAAGATAATAGGAACAACTTTATTTTAAACGATTTAACTATTTTTAAAGTTATTTACTGGCGATTAAAATAATTAATATCATTTATATGTAATTAATTATTTAAGATAAACTTAATTCTATGTAATGACACAAGTGAGAGTTTATATAGAACGAGTAATGAAGATTGCATCCGAATCGAAACACTACACGCATATGAAAGTTAATATAAAGCGAGTAGGATGATAAGATCTCTTACAAAACAATAACATTTCCTTTTTGTAGAATATTAAATGGAAATATTTTAAATATTTTTCGGCATTACGATTCTTTTAGTAGTTGTGTAGCTATAAAGCTCTATTTCATCTCAATATTCCAAGAACGTCTTTTGATATTAACATTTCAAATTTGGTGTTTACTTTTTAGTTCAGCTTTACTACATTTATATATAGTGTAAACGCAACTTTTAATATCACTAAATACTATGGATTTTAATACTTCGTCTCTCTGTAAGTATTGAAGCGATTGGGTCTATGAAACAAGTTACCCTAGATTTAAACCAGAATGGACCTTGTTTCGTGTCCTCTTACAAGAGGTGTTAACGGTTCAGAGTGAGCCGAAAGTTAAACACACACTTAAGTGATAGATATTAGGTCCTCATTAGAATTATGAGAATACACAGGAAATGTTAAACGATTAAGCCTTTACAAATGGCCTTTGCGATATCCCGCCAATATGAGCTACGTATTTCCGGTTTTCTCATTGGCTGGTGGACCCATGGACGAAGTAATACTGAAGAACCAATGTCAGCCCATTACTGCTCCCACAACTAAGCGACTAAACAACCAATGTTAAGCTTACAGCCCCAAAATGGAGGGGGTTATGAAAATGCGGAGTCAAATCCCGGAAAACGCTAGCGCCATCTAGACAAAATAAAACGTTAGTTGCTTCCCTCGTTAGAACGTTGATTCCCCCACTATACGGTTTGATACTATCTGCCGCCAAGAGGGTATAAAGAGGGGGAGTAGAAGGCTAGGCTGGAGTGTTCTCGCTTTGAAAGTTTACCTCTAAGCTTCCGGTGCGCGCGCGCATCTTTCTCTGCCTTCTTATTGGTTGAAATACGGTGAACCGGATATTAGGAGGAAAATATAACAAATAAATAAAAAAGAAAAGCGAGAACACCCAAAATGCCTTGCCAAAGCCGCTAGCTTCTACTCCCCCTCTTTCTACCCTCTTTGCTGCCGCTAGAAGGCGAATCAACAAGTATTTTTCAACTTTCTCCATCTGCCATCCGTCCTTCAGTATTAATTCGTCCATGGTGGACCTGTGTTTGGAAAGTAAATTCGTCTCGACTCGGAGAGGTTTATTTTGGTTTCCCAACTTGTAATTCCTAGTTTTCGACACGCCCGTTCCGATCTGCTGTATTTTATTTGTTTCCATTTGCTTACTCCGAATGGGACCTTTTAAGAATTTCTGGAGCTGCCAATGGCATGGTCGATCCCTTTAGCATGCCATTCATTGCTTCCCCCGAAGCCGACACATTTAATTGAAGATTTAATTTTTTCGGTGCTGGACCGTTCTCAAAACCTTCCAACTGCTGCACATAGTCCTCGACGTTTTCCGAGTTGGACTTGCCTTTATCATTCGACCTTTTTGGGCTGGACTTAGCGCTACTCTCATTAGTAATATCATGAGTGGTAATATTTGTGTCTGGCGTGTTTAGATCATTGGAGCTAGTTGATCTAGATTGCGAATCCTTATTGCTGATTTCCTTGTTAACATTTAATGATGGAAAATGAGCAGTAATAGAATTTTCTGCCTTTCCGTATTTTTGACTTCTTTGCTTGATTTTTTGACATGCGCCTTGATATGCCTGGAATAATTTGAAGAAACCCACCTCTTAGATCTGCTTTTGGAAAGGATTATTCATATTCTGATTTTAATGTCGCATACAGGACATGTAACAGTTCCTACTCCGGTTTTTGATGTAAGTTCAATTATCGAGAAATGAAAGTTCGAAAAGCGTTGAACATTTCCAAAATCGTTTAAAAAGCAGTTTTTTACTTTGCTCATCAGTATTTCCTTGACTATTTTTTCTTCTTTTGAATGATCTTTGTTCTCGAAATCCATGTTTTGGGGTTCATTTCCTTCGGTACTGGTCATCTCTTTCATCTCGTAACGATCATTATGTAATCCACTGCTTTTGCGTTTCGTTTTCATTTTCTCCGGATCATTTATGCGTTTACTCAACAAATCAAATTTACCAAACTATGCTTCTGGCTTATCCCGGACATACGTAATGATGGAATCAAGAGGGCGTTTATGACCTGGCATAATTTTGAATTTATCCGTCTTTTTTTGTAAACATCCCATAATGATCTTGAAGGTTTGCACTCACATCTAAATAGTCCTTAATTTCTTCCCTGCCGAATGTTTCCATTTCTTCAATATCTTTCGAAGACATTTTCTTAATCGAATAAGAATTATCAAATTCCGTCATTATCATCAAATTTTTAAGTAGATCGGAATCTCGACCCCCATGTCACTCCTAATTATATTCCAAAATTTCTCTTTTATAACCTGAAATTCATGACAAAATTGCAATAAATAATTTAGAATGGAATTATTTATGATTTATAGTCTGGAGGATTTTATTAAAACTGTACATATTTTGATAAAAGCATGAAACTTGGAATATTTATTCTTAAATGCGTTATTAAACGATTAAAGATTGTAGGCAATCTGTATTACGCACGCGACGGACGTGACAAGCTATCAAAATTGCCCTTAGAAACGTAAATATACTCGAAATATATTTGGTGAATGGCTCTTAAGGGAATTCAAGTAGCGAGCGTTGCGTGCCGTGTTAATATCGAGGGGGAATTCATATAGGTTGAAAGTGAATTTTTTAAAACACGAATACACCACTTCGACATTACCTAGAGCGCCACAGCTGGCTACTGCGAACCACAGGCAGGGAAAAAAACCGCGTGGGGTTGCGCCTTTGCTAGTTGGGGTAGCAATCAAAGAGCAGTAACGCCATAGCCCACTCTTCTCGGAACTTAAAACTTTCACTTCAATTCATTTTAATTTAATCAACCTCACTTTCATTAGAATTTTAACCTGATTTCAACCATGGTAAGTAGCAGAACTCAGAACCAACTACCACCCTGCTCAGTGTTCCTCGAAGAAATAGAGTAGCTCCGTGAACAACTGAATATTGGCGAGTAACGCCATAGACCACTCGATCCGCGCTAGCGGACGTTGCGCTGCTCTTGCCATGGAAGCCCTTTCATTCGGTCAAAGAGTGCAACTTTCGAATTTTTGGCCGGAAATTCGAAGTCAGCGAAAATTAACATTAAGTTCTATGGGAGCAGAGCTGTGCTAATTAGCTGACAACTAATTGAATTAAAATTAGCAATTAGGGAAATATTTATGAGCTAATTAATCAGCAAATTAGCAATTAGGGAAATATTTATGAACTAATTAATTAGCCAATTAGCAATTAGACATAGAAACTAATTCAATTCAATTAGAAATTAGACATTTATTTATCAAACTAATTAATTAGAATTACTATTTTCTAATTAAGGTAAAAAAGAAACCATAAGTAAACATAAAAGTTTAAAAGTGCCCATGGATTTAGTACTTTGGTAATGCAAAGTTTAATGTTTTAATGCCATTGAAAAACGGGTACGGAAGCCATGAATTATTCTCGAAAAATGAGACAAGCCTCGAGCCTTCCGTCATGTTAAAATTTGTCTCATTTCTTCATTTTCTTGCCACAGTTCCTATAATGGACTCCTGAGTAGTAAATACATGCGCACTGCTATTAATTCGAGTAGGTAAAACAGTCAAAATTTTGAAATGGGACAGTTGCGAACTACGAAATTTTCTACTAGTACTAGTATTCTCTCATATTTGATTAGCTGAAAAATTTAGAGTAGCACTAAGGTTTCCTCATTGATATAATAAGGCTTTTTCATATTCAAATAGATGAATCAAGAGTTAATTCATGTATTTTTTTTCAACAAATTGGCGTAAAAGATTAATTGAAAATCCAATTGGCTAATTAGTTAATCCTAAATCTAATTAAGTTTTAATTAGATAATTGCCTTTCCGATTCATACTAATTAATTAGAATTACTTCTCAATTAGCACTAAGTAATTAAAATTCAATTACCATTTTCAATTAGTAAATGTTGCTAATTAATTAGAAATTCAATTGGCTAACTAATTAATTAGCACAGCTCTGTATGGGAGGAGGTTGATTTTTTGGCTAGATCCTCTGTCCTATTGATCGAAATGACCTGAAATAATTTTAATGAATTATGACACCCTTATTTGTTTGCCTTTCGACTGAAGTGGTAACAATTCTGTTAAACTTGTATCGTCTAAAAATGTTTTAACAATATACATACCAAATCCACAATTAATAAAGAGTAAACTATTAAGGGACTGGCCCCTCTATATTAATAAAATAGTTTCGTGGAACCACAATAATTGGGAATATTTGAAAACTAGCAAAAAAATCCTTTGTTTAACTACGATAATGGCTCACAAATATAAATTAGTATTAAAATAGAACAATACTATCATACCGACTCGTGTACGAAATTAAATTTATCTAATTTCATCGTATCTGGTATAATGTTTTTTGTGGCTTCACAGATGAGGTAAATTGTTTTGTGATCATACAAGTGATATCATTAGATAGTATTTGTGATCCCACAAATGATATCATTAGATAGTATTTGTGATCCCTCAAGTGATATCATTAGATAGTATTTGTGATACCACAAGGGAGATCATGAAAGTGTTTTGTGATCCCACAAGTGAGATCGTGAAGGTAATTTGTGATCCCACAAGTGAGATCATGAAATAGTGTTTTGTGATCCAACAAGTGAGGTCATGAGATAGTGTTTTATGAGCACACAGAATAAGTAAACATTTGAACTTTCAGCCATACTTAGTTTAAGCATTGCTTAAGTATGACAGTTGCATGCAGTTAATGGTAATTGCTTTTAAATTTAAGGCTTAGCGATTATTGATTGAATGTAGTGTCGTTAACTGTCCAACATTTCACGTAAGACGACCGGTTACATTAATTTTTTTTTTGCTCCAACGAAGTTGCCGAGCTAGGGCTTGTATAGCCTTACAGCTCCAAATATAGGATAGATAATGTCAGAATTCAAATGCCCAAAAATTTCTTAACTCCAGTTTTAAAATGAATTATTGATGTCTGGGAGACTAGGTCATCAGGGAGGGAGTTCCAAATGGGAATGGTTCGACGGAAGAAAGAGTGTCTCAGAGGGCCCTTGCGGGAAGGGGGAAGGAATAGCTTTCTATTATTTCCGCGCGTTTGATGTAAGTGGGGAACTGAGGTGAAGTAACGCTGGTTCGATTTACTTAAAACTCTATAGAGACTGACGAGGTCGAGATAGGTACGTCGCAGCGACAGGGGGGTCCAGCCCAAAGCAGATAATCTAGTGGCGCGAGGAAGATGACGCAGGGACGTACAGAGCTTGGAAGCACGACCTTGGACACTATCAAGGAGGGCAATATCTCCTTGGAAAGAGGGGTTCCATAACTGGCTTCCAAACTCCAGTAACGGCCGCACATAGCAGTGAAAGATACGTGTGAGAAGCCGGGGAGAGAGGTTTGGGAAGTTGGCCTTTACTGTAACAAGGAGACCGTTAGCACGACTGCATGCTTGCTTAACATGAGTGTGAAATTTCAGATTGTGGGAGACACGAACCCCCAAATCCCGACACTCATCAACACGACGGATGTTAGAACCCCCAAGATAGTAAGGGGTGGGTAATTCTAGGTCTAATTGAGAATTGTGGACTGTAAGGAGCAAGGATTTTTGACTGTTAAATTGGAGGCCATTGCGCGCCGACCAAGCTTCCAGTTGGTGTAGGTCTGATTGCAAACCCCGAACATCAGCATGCGATTTAATAACACGGAAAATTTTGAGATCGTCAGCAAACAAACATAACGGAGAAGTTAGATGGGAGGGGAGATCATTTATATAAATGAGGAATAATAATAATAAATATTAATTAAATAATAATAATAAAATTAATAATAATAATTAATTTAATTGGGATTTGTTTGGCGATTGGTGTGGTGATTATACCTTGATTATTAATAATAAGACCGTTAAAGTAAAAAAATATGATGGTTTTCGGGTTGCCTAAGAGTAGAAATCGAAATTTAAGTTACTATTTAGTTTTGCTAGAATTAGATGCGGGATTGGTATGTTATTAGGAGGCCTTGACAGTTAAAATTGAATCAATTACAGTTGAAAGAGATCCTTTCATTGTTTGCTTTGAGGTACTTAAGGGTAAATACATTTTTAAGTTACTAAATAGTTTTATTTAAAGTTAAACTTGAATTAAGATTGTTAGCAGCTCATAGTTTTGAGTGTTAATATTCAGCAAAAAGTTAAATCATTTCTATTCAGCGCACGCATTGATTTAAATTTAAAATAAAGTTAATTTTAAATCTTTTAAATTTGTTAAAGCACTAAATGTCACAAATTTATATATATTTGTGACTTTTAGTGTTTTAATAAATATTTGTATTAAAACCAGAATCTAATTTTTCTCTAAGACCCAATAAGTGCAATACTTTCGCTAGTTAATGTGTCTTATCCCTTCTATAATACCCCTGCTTTGGATTGCACGCTGGGACTTCATTTCTTCGAACGAGGACCGCGCGGCAGGCCGCAGTTGTTATGTCCGTGTCTCTTACTAAGGTTATTATCATGTTATAATTCTAATGAAAGTTAGGTTAAGTTGATGAAATTAAATTGAAGTGAAAGTATGAAGTTCCGAGAGAAGTGCGGACTTCTCTGAGAAGCCTTAATGCGCTCGCGGAACGTAAGTTCAGCTTTATTTGTTACTGAAGCCTTTGTTAGTCGAATCAAAATTATGTGTAAACATACTAACTACTGAACGACGAAGCAAGGAAAGTTATTTTCGTACGAAGAACTTAGCCCATTAATGTTAAATATTTTTAAATATATCGATATACTACTATGTTGAATATTTTTCGGGGTTGGAAATAAATAGGAATTTAATGGTAGGATTTTACTTTACCTACCTAACCCAACCAACACTTGATTCTGACTAATTAGGCCACGGGGAGTTCGGAAAAAATAGTGAAAAAATTCTTAACCCGCCGCAAGTTGGTTAAAAAAATTTTTGAAAATTTGAAAATTGCATGTACTTACCGCCATTAAGACCGCTACGCGCCTAAACGCATTCTGCCCTCGATCTTGAAAAACTACCCGGGGGGGTAAATATAATAATAAGGACTCGCGACGGAATTCAAGGAGCACATACTGCGGAAATATAGCTATGAAATTTTAAACACCCACTGAAACATTTAGAATTCTCATACCAGGATAGAAAAATATTTGAAGCGAGCTCCAATTTTAAAAATAAACAACGATATTTTGCTAAATTGCGTAGATTATTTCGGAAGTAAATAAAGATAAACAATAATATTTTGGAAAAGGCATAATATTATTTGGGAAGTAAATGAAGATAAACCACAATATTTTGGGAAATAAATGAAGATAAACAATAATACTTTGGAAAAGGCGTAACATTATTTGGGAAGTAAATGAAGATAAACCACAATATTTTGGAAAAGGCGTAACATTATTTGGGAAGTAAATGAAGATAAACCACAATATTTTGGGAAAGGCGTAACATTATTTGGGAAGTAAATGAAGATAAACCACAATATTTTGGAAAAGGCGTAACATTATTTGGGAAGTAAATGAAGATAAACAATAGTATTTTGGAAAAGGCATAATATTATTTGGGAAGTAAATGAAGATAAACAATAATATTTTGGAAAAGGCGTAACATTATTTAGGAAGTAAATGAAGGTAAAGCACAATATTTTGGAAAAGGCATAATATTGTTTGTTAAGTAAATGAAGGTAAAGCACAATATTTTGGAAAAGGCATAATATTGTTTGTTAAGTAAATGAAGATAATTAGCAATATTTTTGAAAAGGCGGCCAATTATTGGGAAGCAAATGATGGTGAACAACAATATTTTAAAAAGGCTTCAATATGTTGGAAGGAAGTGTATATTAAAAATTATACACTATTAACTGCAAAACTGTTTATACCGATGGCTATGCAGTAAAGTGTGGCACTTAGCGTTACCCGAGAAACACCACTTGGAGGTGGCCACACGTCGTTTCTCATGAGGAGTTTTGATAAGGCAGGCCCCCTTGCCTACTGCCGCTACAATCCAACCGGGAGTTTTGATAAGACAGGCCCCTTGCCTACTGCCGCTATAATCCAACCGGGAGTTTTGATAAGGCAGGCCCCTTGCCTACTGCCGCTATAATCCAACCGGGAGTTTTGATAAGGCAGGCCCCTTGCCTACTGCCGCTATAATCCAACCGGGAGTTTTGATAAGGCAGGCCCCTTGCCTACTGCCGCTATAATCCAACCGGGAGTTTTGATAAGGCAGGCCCCTTGCCTACTGCCGCTATAATCCAACCGGGGAGTTTTGATAAGGCAGGCCCCTTGCCTACTGCCAAAAACTAAGAAAACGTTGCCTTATTCGTCAGTGAATTCGGCAGTGTTTTCTTCGTTTTGGCCAGCAATTAAAAATGCTGGTTCTGTCTCGGGATCGAGAGTAGCCAGCTCTTCCTCCGAGACCCCGATTTCAATTAATTCAAGGCCTTTTTTGCCCGGTCCAGGGTAGCAAGACTTTACGTCTTCCAAGAACCGAGCAAAATTGGTTCCAGGAGGAAGCCAGTTTCCATCCTGGTCCTTGAAAAATAGGCATCGGTACCAATAAGAAGCCATATAGCTACTTAATGACCTGTCTGTTCTGTGGGACTTAATGGCATCCTTCACGTGTCTATTTCGGTTCTCGATGTTGTTGGTATGGGCGCGAGAATCTTCCGAGTTGACAAACTCGTACTTATGAAGCACGGTAAGGTGCTCCCGAAAGCCCATTAACGTACAATTCATGTACATAGGGGCTCCGTCAGACACGATGATGGACCCAGGGGCTATATATTTTGCCATTTGCCTCCACAGAACAGCACGGGACTTATTTTTCACTTTCAAAAATAGACCATCTTTTGTATCCCGGCAATAAATTCCAAAGATACAAATGGTTTCCCCGGCTAACTCCGCCCCTCGGTTGTATTTGCGAGTATGAAGGTAGGTTTCGTCCACCTCCACAAACAGTCCTGGTCCTCCAATCTGAACTTTGTCGGCCCTATTAGAAATGACAATCTCCGTTACCTCACGACACATGGAAAAATAATCCACAACTGTTCGTGAGGAACATTCACTATGGGTTGTAGCGTCAGTGACGCTCATTTTACAAACCCAAAGGAAAACGAGGAAAAGATTGTCGGTAACCGACAAATTTTGATTATAGAACCATGTGTTTTTGGAGGGGACGAAAGCCTTCACACACTCGGAAACCAAATGATCGGGAACCTTTTTCTTCAATGCCCTTAAAGCCTTTCGCTTGTTGGCTCGAGATTGCCCAGTGGAACATCGGATTACGTATCCAAACCGACTTTGGTTGTTAAACACCCCCACAAGAAATCCATCGATAATTCCATCGTCGGATTTATTTCCGCAAGTACAAGCGATCTTTCTTTCATTGAAAGAAGTAACGCTTGGAACCAAGTCCAATGAAATCACCAGAGTTTTAGCGTCCCTTTCAGATTTGGCCCTTAACTCTTCGTTCATACATGGAAAAAATCCACCCCAATTTTTTAACGAAATACTGTGGAAAAACTGTTCCGCAGTTTCAAAATTAGGGTTTTCAAAAGTTGGATTTTCCATTTTTGAAAATAGGCCAGCCACAAAACCAAATGCTTCCCACCAAAAATGTGTTTCTTCCCACCAGAAGTGTCTCTTCCCACCAAAAATATCTCTTCCCAACAAAAATATCTCTTCCCAACAAAATAATGCCACAAAATTGAGTTTTATTAAACCTCTCGCTTAGCTCGCTCAAACGCGTCTGATGAGTAATAAAGAATTGTCTTAAAAAGTCACCTGTTACTAAAAAACGGTTCGCGCATGCGCGAACGGTTGCCATGGCAAAGAAGAAGGTTGCCACGTTACCATGACAACCATTGTGCCGGCGGTGGGTTTGGATGTTTTAATTCTAGAACAAAAATTCATTTTCTCCACGTGAAGTGAAATCCTAAGCTATCCAAACCAAAAACCTAACCGAACCTGCTTCTGCCCACAATAAAAGGTAGATCTAGATCTTGTTTTTTTTTTTCAAACCATTTATCGAAAAGGATTAACGGTTTGTAAAAATAAAAATTATCGAGTTAAAGTTGATAATTATGGCTTTCAAAAGTAATCGCGTTGCAGCGATGCGAAGGTTGCTAAATGGAAAGGATGTATCTGATTTTAGCAGCGTTCCTGAACATATTGTGTGTGCATTTTTTGACGAATGCACATATGTAAAAAGAATGCAAGTTGTAGCATTCTGCATATTGAATGGAATATCGAAATACAATTTTTGGCGAATCATTCGTTGGAAAGATTGTTCAAGGCAGGACGAACGTAAGGTTGCAGATCTTTTCATTTACATGAAAAAACCGGAAAATCAGGGTAGATTTTATTCATATGATATTCATTCAGGACTTATAAAATATTTGGATGGGGCTACTAGATATTTTGGTTCTCGAATTGAGTCATCTTAATTAATTTATTATTTACCTATTTTTACGAGATTTGGTGGAATTTCAGTAAATATATACGGCAGTAGGCAAGGGGACCTGCCTAAACAAAACTCCCCATGAGAAACGACGTGTGGCCACCTCCATGTGGTGTTTCTCGGGTAACGCTAATTGCCACATTTTAAGCAAATTGTATATAATTTTCCAAATAAGTGACCGCCTTTCCAAAATATGTTGTTTATCATCCCAAATAATGTTACGCCTTTTCCAAAATATTGTGGTTTATCTTCATTTACTTCCCAAATAATGTTACGCCTTTCCCAAAATATTGTGGTTTATCTTCATTTACTTCCCAAATAATGTTACGCCTTTTCCAAAATATTGTGGTTTATCTTCATTTACTTCCCAAATAATGTTACGCCTTTTCCAAAATATTGTGGTTTATCTTCATTTACTTCCCAAATAAAGTTACGCCTTTTCCAAAATATTATTGTTTATCTTCATTTATTTCCCAAATAATGTTACGCCTTTTCCAAAATATTGTGGTTTATCTTCATTTACTTCCCAAATAATATTATGCCTTTTCCAAAATATTATTGTTTATCTTTATTTACTTCCGAAATAATCTACGCAATTTAGCAAAATATCGTTGTTTATTTTTAAAATTGGAGCTCGCTTCAAATATTTTTCTATCCTGGTATGAGAATTCTAAATGTTTCAGTGGGTGTTTAAAATTTCATAGCTATATTTCCGCAGTATGTGCTCCTTGAATTCCGTCGCGAGTCCTTATTATTATATTTACCCCCCCGGGTAGTTTTTCAAGATCGAGGGCAGAATGCGTTTAGGCGCGTAGCGGTCTTAATGGCGGTAAGTACATGCAATTTTCAAATTTTCAAAAATTTTTTTAACCAACTTGCGGCGGGTTAAGAATTTTTTCACTATTTTTTCCGAACTCCCCGTGGCCTAATTAGTCAGAATCAAGTGTTGGTTGGGTTAGGTAGGTAAAGTAAAATCCTACCAATTTAATCTAGTCCTTGATTTTGGAAATACATATACCTGAACTTCTCAAACTTTGAAAACTTATTTATCGAAACTTACCAAAACTATTGTAATAGTTTTGGTAAGTTTCGATTTGGTATATTTAAATCAATTAATTTCAATTAATCAAATAAAGTATGGTTGTTGAGCCATTTTACTTTCCCTTTATATTTGCGAAGATACTTAGTACACTTAAGACGACACATATTTGACATGTTTTCGCCGATCTTATGAATAAAGGTAAAATTATTACTTAAGAAAAAATTGTTTTTAAACATTCGCTTATTTTAGTAAATGTGCATGGATAATATCACTATTTAAGAAAAAAATATGAAAAAAAAAAAACATTTTTTAACCATTCGCTTATTTTAGTAAATGTGCATGGGTAATATCACTATTTAAGAAAAAATATGAAAAAAGAACATTTTTTAACCATTCGCCTATCTTAGTAAATGTTGCTAAAATTTCCAAATAAACATTCTTAAGGAATAGATTAACTTGTATCTATGCAAAACCGAAATCTACAGCGTCTTTTATTCCTTCATCCATGTTGCTTTTGAATTCATCATATGTCATGTGAACAGTTGGAAGATACAAAATCAAAGCACATGTGCTAGATTTTGGGTAATTATAAGCACAATTTACAGCAGGAAGAAATTTTATGGCGGGATTTATACTAAATCAAATTGCAGGAATTTTGTCCTCTGCAGTGCTAATTATCAGTATGTCTTCAATAGATGACTTGGTTTCCTCATTTTCACAATCAAATACATAGTCCCTAAAACTGCCATTGTTTGGCATTCCCTTTCGTAATTGTTACTTCCTTTTTCTGAGAAATGGGCGTCGGAAAGCAGATTCAAGAGTTCAAATGCGGTTAGTTTTTATGGGATGAACAAAACAGTGGTAGAAATTTCAATGGATAAGACATCATTTTTTGGTGTACTTCAAGTGTTTCCAGTCCCTCAATAAAACGAACGCGTGGTTCGTTAAATCTGTACACTACGCAAAAAAATCGAAGAACTTCTTTTAAGATAATATTTTTGTCTTCAATCTTCAAAAGAGGTCTCGTAGACCCAGAGAGAAATCTCATTTCAGAGAGCTCTTCCACAGCCACTTGAGCTTCGATTAAATCCACACTATTATCCAATTTATACAGCTTCTCTCGTAATTATTCGTCGCATACGTCTTTTATGGAAGGGCTAAGCTCCCCAATATTTCCAGTTATTGAATCATAAGTTAACTTTGAAAGACATGAAGGTCCCGGTCCACCGTCAACTAAAAAAATGGCGAACGCCATCCCAGCATAATAATATAGATCTGCTTCTATTCCACTGGAGTTGAATGCAAATTGTTTTTCGTTGTCATTATCGTCGAATACATGACTTTCAGTGAAAGCTTTGACAAGTAATCTTAAAAACTCTCGGGTCGGACCACCACTGTCTACTGCTCCTTCCTCGACGTTAAGGTAATCAACAAAAGTAACGGTCATCTTTGAACTTGGGCTAAAGGTCTTACGCTTAAAAGCCCTAAGCGCGCATTCAATAACTTGGTTTCTGTTGATATTGAAGTAGGAGAGCCTTGACGTATTTATTTGTTTTTGAAGATATTCGAGTATTTCAGAAATTGTTGGTTCGCCTGCTTCTGGGTTATAGGTCGACGATTGAGGTTGGAAAGTATTAGGCATTGTCGACGATTGAGGTTGCATAGTATTAGGCAGTGTCATCGATTGAGGTCGCATAGTATTAGGCAGTGTCATCGATTGAGGTTGCAAAGTATTAGGCAGTGTCATCGATTGAGGTTGCAAAGTATTAGGCAGTGTTAACGATTCAGCTGATGAAATACTGAGGAGGAACGATGATTGAGCTGTAGGGGAGGTACTAGGCCGGAACGACGATTGAGCTGAAGAGGAACTACTAGGCTGGAACGACGATTGAGCTGAAGAGGAACTACTAGGCTGGAACGACGATTGAGCTGAAGAGGAACTACTAGGCTGGAACGATGATTGAGCTGAAGAGGAACTACTAGGCTGGAACGACGATTGAGCTGAAGAGGAACTACTAGGCTGGAACGACGATTGAGCTGAAGAGGAACTACTAGGCTGGAACGACGATTGAGCTGAAGAGGAACTACTAGGCTGGAACGACGATTGAGCTGAAGAGGAACTACTAGGCTGGAACGACGATTGAGCTGAAGAGGAACTACTAGGCTGGAACGACGATTGAGCTGAAGAGGAACTACTAGGCTGGAACGACGATTGAGCTGAAGAGGAACTACTAGGCTGGAACGACGATTGAGCTGAAGAGGAACTACTAGGCTGGAACGACGATTGAGCTGAAGAGGAACTACTAGGCTGGAACGACGATTGAGCTGAAGAGGAACTACTAGGCTGGAACGACGATTGAGCTGAAGAGGAACTACTAGGCTGGAACGACGATTGAGCTGAAGAGGAACTACTAGGCTGGAACGACGATTGAGCTGAAGAGGAACTACTAGGCTGGAACGACGATTGAGCTGAAGAGGAACTACTAGGCTGGAACGACGATTGAGCTGAAGAGGAACTACTAGGCTGGAACGACGATTGAGCTGAAGAGGAACTACTAGGCTGGAACGACGATTGAGCTGAAGAGGAACTACTAGGCTGGAACGACGATTGAGCTGAAGAAGTACTAGGCTGGAACGACGATTGAGCTGAAGAAGTACTAGGCTGGAGCGACGATTGAGCTGAAGAAGTACTAGGCTGGAACGACGATTGAGCTGAAGAAGTACTAGGCTGGAACGACGATTGAGCTGAAGAACTACTAGGCTGGAACGACGATTGAGCTGAAGAACTACTAGGCTGGAACGACGATTGAGCTGAAGAACTACTAGGCTGGAACGATGGCTCATTAACAAGGTACACTTTCATAGAGTCTTCTAAGTCTGGATTCTCTAATGAATCACAGTCGCTTTCTTCCGTATCGGAATCATTTGTGATAAAACCATCGAACTCGTCGCTAATCTTCGCGAGAGGTTTTATATACAATATTTTTGCTCCCAAAATAGTATAAATAGCTCTTCCATCCAACTCGTCGCCAGTCTTCACTACCATTTTAGCCAAAGGGCCGCAGAATGAATGCCAAAATTCAAATCTAAAAAGAAAACTCCAATCAATAAACCACATCTGAACTAAAAAAAAGTTATATTTCATGCGAACGCTAAGTTTTTCGATCCAAAATCTAATGATCGTTTTATAAGCTAGTATGTTTTAGTTTAATATAATGTATTAAACTTTCTTCATTTAAAGAAAATTGGTGTCGATTTTTGGTTTTTGAGTTGGAAAAGATCATATCTCTCTTCTCACAACCATAATCCCTCGCTACAGATTGAGGAATAAACTCTTTCCTTAAACAGACCACCGTTTGAACATATTGAGCTTCGAGATTCTCATGAAGACAAGGTTTAGTCAGAGACTTTAGGTAACTTAAAAATGGTTGATCTTAGACCCCTCTCCTCTCCCTCGTAACAAAAAGTAACAATCGGAAAGACCTAAACCCTTAGTTACGTAACAAATACTTCTAACCCACAAGTAACCTTATGCTTGTTCAAAGCATTCCTAAAAACAAAGCGTGGTGTGAAGTAACATTCCTCTCTAGCACCATAAAATATAGAACTTTACCATACTTAAAATATGATTCTTCACCCAAAAATACTCGATGACCCTCCTTCCTTCTATTAGCAAATTGCGAATTCAAATCCCCTCCTCCCCCAGAAGCAGTTAGTAAATTCAAACCCTCCTCCTCCCCCAGAAGCAGTTAGTAAATTCAAACCCCCCTCCTCCCCCAGAAGCAGTTAGTAAATTCAAACCCCCCTCCTCCCCGAGAAGCAGTTAGTAAATTCAAACCCCCTCCTCCCCCAGAAGCAGTTAGTAAATTCAAACCCCCCTCCTCCCCCAGAAGCAGTTAGTAAATTCAAACCCCCTCCTCCCCCAGAAGCATTAAGTAAATTCAAAACCCCCTCCTCCCCCAGAAGCAGTTAGTAAATTCAAACCACCATATTCCCCCAAGAGCAATAAGTAAATTCAAACCACCATCTTCCCCCAAGAGCAATTAGTAAATTCAAACCACCATCTTCCCCCAAGAGCAATTAGTAAATTCAAACCACCATCTTTCCCCAAGAGCAATTAGTAAATTCAAACCCTCATCTTCCCCCAAGAGCAATTAGTAAATTCAAACCCCCATCTTCCCCCAAGAGAAATGAGAAAATTCAAACCCCCATCTTCCCCCAAGAGCAATTAGTAAATTCAAACCCCCATCTTCCCACAAGAGCAATTAGTAAATTCAAACCCCCATCTTCCCACAAGAGCAATTAGTAACTTCAACCCCCCCCCCGCCCTTCTTCCCACACGAGCTTAATAACTTACTCGATAGAATCGTTCAGCAAACCAGAAAAGACCTCAAGAACTTCTTGGCGCAACTGAGTTTCGGTCCAACGCCTGTCCAAAACCATTGAGTTGATTACAAATCCTTTTGAGTGCATGATACTCTTCATTTGACCTTTGGGAGCAACTTTGATTGTGGGACTAGGCAAAAGGACCAATTGCTTTCGAAACTTTCCAGAATTCGTGTTTTGATTATTTGATGATGTTTGTTTCTTTGAGTTGGGTGTTTTGCACGGTTTTCTCCTGCTTCAAATGAATAAATTAGCGTATATTTTTAATATTTAAGTTCACAATCTAAAACACTGACAGCAAAACATATCCATTGACTCATGATGCGTTCGGAAATAGAGCGATCGATATAAACTTTAAACGTAAATATTATTAAATTTATCAAATATGTCACATGGACATTTATAATAAAAACACTTAAGTTGTCTCCCTTAAGAGCGTGTTAACTTAGCAAAATGCTATAGGGTCAAACGAAATTAGAAAACAGAGCAGCTTAAATAAAAACTGCTACAAATAAACGATTAATTAACTAAGCACAGGTTCCAATAAAAGTTTTTTTTCTGTTCCCCAGTGTTGCCTGGCCATTGGTAAGTCATGGAGAGAGAGATTACTAGTTTATGTTCTCATAGTACTTTACTCACTGAGGGCCTTAAAACACTGCACTGAAGTTCATAAGCTGAGAGAGGGAGTGCGGATTTTCTATGGCCCTTTTAGTGAAAACTATATAATGTACATCGATACAAATCACGTGACACGATTATAGTTTCACCGACCGAACACGTGGATGATTCAATTAACAACCCTATTTATGGACAACTTTAGATAAGTTGCACGACCTTCCTTTTCTCTCCCCCCCCCCAATTTTAGACACGCCTATCATAAACAACAGAAGCATAATTGAAATTAATTTAGGCTTTATGGTACGGACTTTAGTTTAACCTTATATTCTACAGATACTTGTTTCTTTCAGTAGCTGTTCACAAAAACCTAACAAGCTGATTAGGTTATTTTTTATCACTTCTTTCTCCTATTTAGACAGGTTGCGCAATGAATGTACTATGAAATTTTGATGTGCAGTGCAGACTTAAATTTGTTACATATCGTTTCTATTTTTCAGAATATAAGAGATTAATCTTGATATCAAAGTTCAGGATAACTAGGTTGTAATTTTACCATAACAAACTTGCATTCTTAGGTGTACTTACAAACGTGGTTGGATAATCATGCAGTATCTAAGCATAATGCTATTTTTAATTTATTTATACTTTTACACATCATGCATTAAAAGGGAGATTAGATTTTGCTGTCGGTGATATTTTAAACGGAAACATACCTAGTGTTTACCATTTTATCAGTTGTTTTTGATAGGGAGTATTTAACCGGATTGTAAATTGAATTATTCTCAGTTTCAAGACACTCGCGTGGACGCGAATTGCGATGTTTAGGGGTTCGAAAATGGACTTTCATTTCGGAATCGATGTCAAGCGTAGATGTTGATCTCCTTCCTTTATTGCCAAGGCTTGTTCGTGATTTCATATTTTCATTTAACGCTTTTCTCAACGCGTTGCTCCCGAGTTCGACTGTTTTATTCATAGCTAATTTTACCTTATCATTATTGCTTTCATCACTAGACGATGAATCTTCCATTTTTTACAGCAAAAGTCCGAACCCAAACCAAAACTAGAGCGCCAAAATTCACCACCGACTAGCTGGAGCTCGCGATTCTAAAATGTAAAGTTTTCAACTTTCTAATACAGAGGCTTATAATCCCCATGGGTCCATGGGAATTCCCATCAGAAGCCCCCTAACAGCTCGGTTTTCGCAATGAATTTTTTAAGGCGTATTTTCGATTCTTATCTGCCGAAAAAAATTTCCACTGGCTAAAATGGTCGTTGTAATTTTTTTATGACATCAGTTACTTTCGGGGGAAAAATATAAAAAAAAATAGATACAGGCACAGGCTAGTAATTGTTTTTAATGCCGTTTTCCATGGATCAATATTAAAGAACCTATAAATTAAAGTTACTCCATTGAAAATGCCAATGGACAACGGCATTAAATTCGAATTTTTATGGGTATAGTTATGGTCACTTTAAAAAAATGTTACCATTTCGATTTTAGATGAAGAAACAATTTTCAACCGCAATTAAGTGTACAAAAAATGGGAGCTTTCGGAAAATATTCATCGCCAACACCCGTCACTGTATAAAATAATCGCAACTCCCTTATAATAAACTCCTGTCTAAACTCTAACACGAGTCATACCCTAGCCCGAGGTCACATGGTAATAAAATAATCGTGGGAAAATTTCAATCGCTCGTCGTCACTGGTTGAGCTTCTGAGTGCTCTTGGTTTTAAATATTAGGGAATATTTCTTAACCATCGAAAACTACTATAAAATATCGTGCACAAAAACTTTTCGTCCATTTGCTTGTTCTGGATATCATTCTCAAATCAAAGTAAATTTTGTCATATAAGATGCATTCAAATTGGTTTCTGTTAAAAATTACTGATTGGAATTACAGCTCTACTAAATCTTCAGAAAGTTCTTATCATTTGCATTTGCATGTTTTTTCTTTATGCACGGTCATAATTCTGATACCGAAATTAATCAAACAGCATGGCTGATATCCGTAACAGCATGAGAACATTTTATAAGTTCCCTGACACTGGGTCCGCGTTTCTGTTGTAAATTAGAGATAATACCGGTTGTTTTTTATCTATATCCAGATTCTATTTTCTATACTTGTATTTTTTATGCATCGCGGTCATTCTTGTAATCTTTATTTTTTATCGCGATGCCTTAACTATATAACCGGATAACATTCCGATAACGTTTGTCAGTTCCTAGTTATCAGTTCACAGTTGATCAGTTCTCAGTTCAGTATATTGTTCCCGGATATTAATATTAATGTTTTAATTAAATTAATAAAGAGTTAATAACCAGTTAAACCCAGAGTCGTTCTTGCGTCAAACAACAACAGGTTATGGGCCCAGCACGCTTCCACTGCGCAAAGGTTTAGAAGTCATAAGAAGTTCAACGCCGGGAAGATTATCCTTTAAGGTGCGGAGTCAGACATAGAATGGCCGGAAATCACCTGGGACGAATCGAGACGTTAACTAAGGATAATTATGATACCTGGAAAATGCAAGTGGAAGCCCTGCTTCAAAAGAACGACCTCTGGGAGTACGTAGATGGAACTTCAACGAGGCCAACTCCGGTACGAGGAACGGAAGGAAACGCCCAGGCGGTCGCTACCTGGGACAGTAATGATCGGAAGGCAAGAGCGGACCTAATCTTGTCGATCAGTCCGTCGGAGTTGAAGCAAGTAAAGAATTGCACGACCTCACGGGAAGTATGGCAGAAGCTCGAATCCATCTACCAGTCCAGTGGACCTGCCCGGAAAGCCACGCTGCTGAAGAAACTGACCCTCAAGAAAATGAAGGAGGGAGAAGATGTCCGGGATCACGTCCGAGAATTCTTCGACGCAGTAGACAAGTTGGCTGACATGGGAGTAGCTGTAAACGACGACCTACTGGCCATTATGTTGTTATACAGTCTACCAGAATCGTACGAGAACTTCCGGTGCGCAATAGAGTCCAGGGATACGTTACCTGATCCGGAAGCCTTAAAAATAAAGATCCTGGAGGAATCGGACGCCAAGAACTCAAGGGAAGACGAACCCGTGCAGAATGCGATGATGGGCAGTAACCACTTTTCCCGGAAAACTGCAGAAAGGGGTAGAGGAAGAGGTTCACGTGGACGAGGAAGCACGACCTTCAAGTACAAGTGTCATGGATGCAGGAAACCCGGCCACAAGGTAGCCGATTGCCCCGACAGAAACCATGGTTCAGGCATAAGAACCAGAAAGAAAGAAAACGCCCATCATGTACTGGCAGAAAATTTGGCCGAGGAAGAATTCGCATTGCACCTGAAGGATTATCAAGATTCCTGGTGCCTGGACAGCGGAGCCACCTCACATATGACTTCCAGCAGAGACTGCTTCAACGTTTTCGAAGAGACCACGAAATCTTTAAACCTGGCCACCGCAGAGTCAACGAAGATACGAGGTGTTGGCGAAGTAAAAGTACCCGCAACGAATGGCAGTGACAATCGAATTCTTCGCCTGGAACGAGCCCTTCATGTCCCGGATTTAAGAACAAATCTCCTATCCATTGCCAAGATGACAGACAAAGGACATGAGGTCATATTCAAGAAGTCGCAGGCCTGGATTAAGACGGCAACCGGGGAAGTGATTGCAGTTGCTGACAGAGTTGGAGACCTTTATTTCCTGAGAAAGGCTGAAGAAACGGTCCATGCAGTGCAATCGGAAATAAAGCCTAGAAGCAACCTGGAGAACTGGCATTTCGTACTCGGTCACTTGAGCGAGAGAAGTTTAAAGGAAATGGCCCGGAAGAACTTGGCTACGGGACTCAACATTGAAAAAGATGGGAGCCTGGGAGTCTGCCAGATCTGTATCAAAGGAAAGCAATCGAAGGAGCCGTTCCCGAAAACCGAAGATAGCCGAACCTCGCATGTCCTGGAAATTGTACACTCTGACGTATGCGGGCCGATGAGAGTAACGTCGATGAGCGGAGCCAAGTACATCGTCGTTTTCACTGATGATTATTCCCGGTGGAGTGAAGTCAGCTTTTTAAAACACAAGAGCGAAGTGTTGAAAGCCTTCAAAGAATTCAAGCATCGAGCTGAAGTGGAAACCGGGAGAAAAATCAAGACCTTGCAGTCCGACAACGGAACCGAATACTGCAACAATGAATTCGACAGATTCCTGAAAGACTCTGGGATAAAAAGAAGACTCACCGTACCATACACCCCGGAACAGAATGGCATTGCTGAAAGGAAGAACAGAACACTCCTGGATATGGCCCGATGTATGATGTTACAAGCGCAACTTCCACCATCATTCTGGGCAGAAGCGATGGCCACGGCTAATTACATTCGAAACCGTTGTCCTTCCCGGAGCATAAATGGAGAAGTACCATTTACCAGATGGACCGGAAAGAAGCCATCCCTGCAACATTTGAAGATTTTCGGCGACAAAGCTTTGCTGTTGGACGAAGATAAAAGGAAGGGGAAGTTTGCAGCCAGGAGCAAAGAATGCGTTTTCATCGGCTATTCTCAAGTCTCGAAGGCCTATCGACTATGGGTTCCGTCCGAGAAGCAAATTTACCGAAGTCGAAATGTCAAGTTCCTGGGAGAATTTAATAAACAAGGCGGACATGATGATTTCGTCACTCCAGAAGTCAACCTTAAATACGGAAGCAAAGCTAAAGGCGAAATCGAAGTCTCGGCCACTACACACACTGCAAAACCGCCAGGCAGAGAAGAATTCAAAGAAGTCAAAAAGGAATTCAAAGATGAAACCTCGGAAGAATCTAATGCCCAAGAAAACGAGGATGTCTTCGAAGAACCCTCAGAAAGCCTCGTTCTGAAGAAAGGTCCCGGAAGACCGAAGAAAATAAGAACTGGAGTACCCGGACGACCGAAGAAATCGTTCAACATGATTCCGAGCGTCTCAGAAGAGTCTACTGAAGAGGCTACTGACGAGCAAGAAACCCTGCGGCTCTCGAAGTTGGGGACGCAAGCTAGATGGGGTGTATCTTTTTCCCCCCCTTGCTTTGGCTTCCCGCTCGCGTTTTTAACTTCACACACGCTAGCTTGGGTCCTCATCGATGCGGAGTATCACACCTCCTCGGTGGTGAGAGCTGGTTAACCACTACGTTGTGTGGGCTAAGCGGATACGCGCCCTTCCCAAGCCAAGGTGTTGAGGCATCGTGCCGAGGGCTGCATGGTACTGGGGAAGTAAAACTTCGGTATCGCTAACGATCCCCTCGGGGCACCGGGCGACACCCCGTTGTATCTAGCCTTCCACCCGGGTGGGGGACTACCGGGTGGTGACCTTTTACTTGCCCCCTTACTCGTGGGATTCCCATGGATAAACTGAATCAAAACAACTCTAACACTACCAAACCTACGGTGCAGGGGTCTGCTCAAGGCAGAACCCACACTGATACCACTTCACAAGGGCTTGTATCCAGCGAAACTCGTGACGATTTATCGTTGCGTGTGTCTGGCAAGCCCTCGAAAAGTACCTTGCGTCGTCGTCTCAAACGACGGATTGCTCGGCAAAAGGTCAAATCGGGGTCTGAAACGGCCTCCACCGCCGCTGGGGGTGCGATGGCTCGTGACAACCCAATGAAGAGGCCCAGAGCGGAGGATTCGACTCCCTCACCAAGTACCTCGCAGGCGGCGTCGAAAAAGGCTAAGTCCTATAGTGACGCCGCCAGCTCAGAAAAGATGGCCATTGTCAAAAAAGGCTATCCGACGGCGGTCATCACGGAGGAAGACGTGGGCCCAATTCAGAAGGCGATTCTAAGGGCGCTGGATGGGATACCTTCGGGGAGCCCTCTACCGCGCCTTGCGAACTTTAGCCTGACGACCGGGGCCCTAGTATACTCCTGTGAGGATTCGTTCACTGGGCAATGGTTGAAGGACAACTTAGCCTACTCGGTGGTGGGGGATGCGGTGCTCTCAGTAATGAGAGCTAGCGAACTCCCCAAGCCGTTTAAGGTAATGTTCCGCACCAAGGACCAGATCACCAAGGAGCCGGCGGTGCTGTTTCGGCGCCTAAAGGTCCTTAATGCAGGTTTTGCCACTGAACGCTGGAAATGTATCCGGACGTACGTGGACAGGGCCGTACGGTACTGGGTACTGCTAATTGATGGCTCCTCATTGGAAGCCATTAAGAATGCTGGTTTCGTGGGCTATACTGGAGTGGACAAGGGTTCCTTCAAACTCCTTCAGAACACGGAAACCACTAAAACCACTGTAGCCGAGTCTGCGGCGGGGGGTGGGACTAGCGAGATGGGGGATCTCGCGGAGGAGCTCTCTGGTGTCGCTCTAGGCACAGAGGGGGAGGGGGGGGGTGGCTCATTCGGAAGTCTGTTCTTCCATGGATGAGTCCACCCTACTGGAAGAATCGGATGGGACCCTTCGGGGTTCAGCCGATGAGCGTTCTAGTGGTCCTGGTGAGGGGGAGGATCTTGGGACTGGGAGCTCGCCTGTCGGGGGGGGAGGTGCCATTAGCCCTCTCGGGACCGATGAGGTGTAGCTAGGTCCCTTCTGAACCCCTCTCTTAGGGACCATGGGGACGCTACGTGCAATTCAAATCAACTTGCACCATAGTAAGGCGGCCTCTGCGGTACTCTGCAGGAGGTTTGCTATAGAGGGTCTTGATCTGGCCCTCATACAAGAACCGTGGATTTGCCATGGCAAAATCCTCGGTCTTGACGCGGCGGGGTCATTATTCTATGACCAAACTGCTGCTAGACCTAGGGCGTGTATTTTGGTTCGGAGGGATCTTTGTTGTATCTCTCTACCGCTGTACACATCCCAGGACACGGCGGCCGTGAATCTAGTCCTGGCCACTGGGCATGCCAAGTTGACTATCACGGCTGCCTCCGCATACTTTGCCCACGACGCGGACTCTCTCCCGACAATTGAGGTGATCAATTTGGTCAATCAATGTGAAAAGAGAGGGGACAAACTAATCATTGGCTGCGATGCCAATGCTCATCACATCACGTGGGGCAGCTCTGACTGCAACAAGAGGGGTGATGATTTACTAGAATATTTAGTTGGTTGTAAACTCTATATTCTTAATCAAAACAATGAACCTACTTTTGTTACTTCTAATAGAAGGGAGGTCATTGACCTCACGCTAGCCACAGAAAACCTCGTGTCTTCCGTGTCTAACTGGCATGTGTCAAATGAACCGTCTCTGTCGGATCATAGGCACATCTGCTTTACTGTCGCGATTACTTCTGTCCCGGCGGGGACGGAGATACGCAACCCAAAACGGACTAATTGGGCCGGCTATAGGGAAGACCTAATCCTACGCTACGGAGGGGGTCACACTCTTAAACTTACTTCACCTAAGGATCTTGATCGGGCTGCTGGTGATTTACAGTGCTCCATCATGGAGTCGTTCCACCGGAACTGCCCACTTAAGACCGTCAACCGCTCGAGGCTTGTCCCTTGGTGGAACGCGGATCTCAGCCGGCTTCGTAAATACACGCGCAGGCTCTTTAACAAAGCCAAGCGCACGGGTGACTGGGCTGGATACAGGCAGTCCCTTAACGCCTACAACAGGGCCATTAGAGCTGCTAAGAAGGACTCCTGGCGGACCTTCTGTGAGCAAATCTCCAATGTCCCTGTCACGGCTAGGGTCATGAAGATTCTAGCGCACGACAGCACACATCGACTTAATGCTATTAAGCTACGGGAGGGTGTGTACACTAAATCTGGGGCTGAGACTCTCAAGCATATGCTGGAGGTCCATTTTCCTGATTCTACTTTTATTAATCCAACAAACCCTGACTCTCTCTACCCTGTCCTGCACAGGGCTAAGAGGGAAGACTGGCTTGTAGCCAGACAGGTTGTCACGATTCCCAAGCTTCGGTGGGCTGTCAACTGTTTTGAGCCCTACAAGTCTCCGGGACCCGATGGGGTCTTCCCTCTGCTTTTGCAGGAGGGCTTAGACCACATCGCCTCTCCGCTATGCAAGATCTACAGACTTTGCATTGCTCTCGGTCACATACCTCGTGACTGGAAACGCTCTAGGGTCATCTTTATTCCCAAGCCCGGGAAGGCTTCCTATCTCGAGGCGAAAGCATTTAGACCCATATGCCTGACCTCCTTCTTCCTCAAAATTCTGGAGAAGTTGGTGGACAGGTACATCAGAGACGAGGTACTTTCGATAACTCCTCTCTCTTCTTCACAATTTGCCTACCAAAAAGGCAAATCCACTGAGACGGCCCTTCACGGCCTTACGAATTGCCTGGATAGGGCATTCGAGTTTCAGGAAATTTCACTGGCTGTCTTCCTCGATATCGAGGGGGCCTTTGACAAAGTCTCTAGCTCGGTTATTACTGAAGCTGTTGAGAGATTTGGCATCAGCGCCACTCTTGGCCGCTGGATCAAGTCCATGCTTACCGACCGCGAGGTGTCGGCGTCCCTCCTTGGGGACTCTCTAGGGGTGACTACCAGCAGGGGCTGCCCTCAGGGTGGAGTGCTCTCCCCCCTGTTGTGGTGCCTGGTGGTGGACGAGCTCCTGGGGAGGCTCGGGGGTGCTGGGGGCTGTTGCTGCTTCGGGTATGCGGACGATGTAGCGATAGTCTTTACGGGGAAGTTCCCGGATACTGTTACCGCGCTTATGAGATCTGCTCTCTCTAGCGTGGAGCAATGGTGTCAGGCGGTTAACCTCACCGTTAATCCTGATAAAACTGTCCTTGTTCCTTTTACGAGGAAGAATACTAAGGATCTGTTCAATGATATCTCTTTCTTTGGCCAGGTCCTGACAAAGTCCTCCGAGGTGAAATACCTGGGGGTGACTTTTGATTGTAGACTCACATGGAAGCCGCATCTTGATCGGTGTATTAAGAAGGCCAAGATGCTCTTCTGGAGGACCAGGAGCTCTGTCGGCCAGACTTGGGGCCTCAACCCCAAGGCTGTACACTGGCTCTATACTGGGATCATCAGACCCATACTATCTTACGGGGCACTTGTCTGGTGGACAAGGGTCCGGCTTAAGACGGTGCAGGCTGCCCTGCGCAAGCTTCAAAGGCTTGCCTGCATTGGTGTTACGGGGGCCATGAGATCGACCCCAACTGCTTCCCTGGAGGTGCTCCTTGACATGCTTCCTCTTCATCTCTTCATTGAGGAGGAGGCTGTCATGGGAGCCTACAGGCTCAACATTAGTGGCTGTTGGGTTCCAAGACTTTGGGATTACAGCCATACGAAGCTCTTTCGGGAGTACGCCGCACTTGAGCCGTCGCTTACGATGTGCTCTGACAAAACCGTTACCAGTTTTGATTTCACTAAGCCATTCAGTATCCACTTCCCCAGTCGGGCAGAGTGGACTAACCTGCTGCCTCTTGGCACTGGGGGTGAAACCATTTGGTTCACCGATGGCTCCAAGACTGATTCCGGCGCTGGCGCCGGCTATTACTGTCAAACCACAAGGGTCGGCTTTTCTGCTTGCCTGGGCACCTTCGCTAGTGTGTTCCAGGCTGAAATTGCCGCGATCTGTTATTGCGCAGATTACTGTATTAACAAAGGGTATACCGGACGGACTGTGAGAATTTATTCTGACAGTCAGGCTGCCCTGAACGCTCTGAACCAGTGTCAGATTTCTTCTCAACTGGTGCGTAGCTGCCTCGACCTGCTAGCGCGACTGGCATCCTGCAACAGGGTTCTGCTGTACTGGGTGCCAGGGCATAGCGGTTATTATGGCAATGAGCAAGCCGATAGATTTGCGAAAAGGGGTGCGGAGGCCAAGCTCTTGGGGCCGGAGCCGGCCGTCCCCATCCCTTACAGGCACGTCAAACGGTGTCTGCATGACAGGTTGACTGTCATACAAAATCAGCTCTGGCACAGCATGGAGGGCCAGAGACAGACAAAGTTGTTTGTCGATGGTCCCTGCAGGTCTCGTGCTAGGGACCTAATTTCGCTCGGCAGATGGGATATTAGGCTGGCCACCGGTCTTTTGACCGGGCATTGCCGGCTTAATAGGCACCTCCATCTGATGGGTTTTGCCGACGACCCTCTCTGTAGGTCGTGTCAGGAGATGGAAGAAACATCCGCCCACGTACTTTGCGAGTGCGACTACTTCGCCTCGCTTAGATTAGAATATTTTGATTCACACACCCTGGAACCCTCGAGGGTCTCCTCTCTCACGGTGGAGCGAATTCTTCGCTACGCTGCAGCTACAGGCCTATTCAAGGCCTGATTACGAGGATGCACAATATGCCTTTGGCATCGGTGCTAGGGCGCGTACCCTCCTCATCAACAAAAAAAAAAAAAAAAAAAAAAAAAAAGAAACCCTGCCCGATGAGTCAGCAAACCTAGCCATCTTATCAGAACCTTTGTCCATGAAGCAAGCCCTGGCTTCTCCGTACGCAAACGATTGGAGGAAAGCAGTAACGGAAGAGTTCGTTTCGCTTATCAAGTGCGAAACCTGGGACATCGTTGACTGTCCGGAAAACCAGAAGGTCCTTGGAAATCGCCTAGTCTTCCGAACGAAGTACTTACCCAGCGGAGAAGTAGAGAAAAGGAAAGCCAGGCTCGTAGCGAAAGGTTTTGCCCAGAGACCAGGGATCGACTACCAAGAGACGTTCGCACCCGTCATTAGATCCAGCTCCATAAGACTGCTCATGGCCCTTGCTGTGGAAATCGGTTTGGAAGTCCACCAAATGGATGTCGTCACGGCCTATCTTAATGGCGAACTCGAGGAGGAAATATATATGGTCGTCCCGGAAGGATTAACAGAATCCCTCGAAGAAATCATCAAGTCAACCCGGTTCGACAAGTCGATCATTGCCAGAGCAAAGAAATGGACCAGCGACCTGGAAGAAGAGGGACATATAGCCGTCCGGTATCTACCAACAGAGGAAATGCCAGCTGACATCTGTACAAAGAGCCTGTTCCGTCCGAAGCATCTCCTCTGCGTCAAAGCCCTTGGACTGGAAATAATTAAATGACCACCCCCTGGATAGAAGATTGAAACCACCGATATTAAGAGGGACTGTTGTAAATTAGAGATAATACCGGTTGTTTTTTATCTATATCCAGATTATATTTTCTACACTTGTGTTTTTTATGCATCGCGGTCATTCTTGTAATCTTTATTTTTTTATCGCGATGCCTTAACTATATAACCGGATAACATTCCGATAACGTTGTTCAGTTCTCAAAGTCAGTTCAGTTGTTTAGTTCCCAGTTATCAGTTGTTCCCGGATATTAATATTAATGTTCTAATTAAATTAATAAAGAGTTTATAACCAGTTAATCACAGAGTCGTTCTTGCGTCAAACAACAACAAACTTTTTAAATGTTGGCGCGCGACGGCGAATATCAGTTTTAAATTTCAAGAAAACCAAGGCTTTCTAAACACGTGAGCCCCCCGCTGGGTTTTGTTTTCGAATTTAATTAATTTTAAGGGGTCATCCGTAAATGATCCTTATCATAACTTTTATACCGTGGCCTGTATGACAAAATGCCATAGAACATTTTCGACTTAAAATCGCTCATAGAACCCGCAGTAGTTCGGTTATACCACCATTTTAGAATCACCCTGTAGTACACTAAAAAAATAGGGTTGCTGTAAAAATAACAGCTCTTAGAACAGTTTTAAATCCCGGAGCTTATTTTGATAAAAACGCTCTTTGCTGTTAAACTTAAAGCGTTCAAACCTTTATTAAAAATATTAAGCTCTGTTGGTTAAGAAGCAACTTGTCACTTATATAATACGACTAGCTGTTTTTAACAGACTGTCCATTAGGGTAGATTTATACTGGTTGCTGTTATACACTCTAAGAAATAGCGGTGTGCTTTAACACCTTTAAAAGTAGTTTATATGGGTCCAAATTTGACACCATTACAGGTGTTCATTTACATCCCAGAAAGGGTTTAATAACACTTATTTGAGCAATTAGTGTCAAAGATAAGAATAAAATGGTGCTACAGAGGTTCAGTTTAACACTTTTACCTCTCCGTGTGACGTAGTCCAGGAGAGGTTCTGTAACGGCCGTATCTGTCTGTGTGTCTGTGTGTGTGTCTGTCTGTCTGTCCGTTGTTACACCCACGTGACCGCGTTCGCAGTTTGCGTATCGGAGCAAACGTGTTCGCCATTTCCGAACTGCTTTCACAGTCACGGAAATGGCTCCTCTACTTGAGTTCTCACACCACCAATCTTCTGGTCTTTGTCCATACCACACGGACACTAGTCTGTTCTTACTGGCTGCTAATCACCACCATCTTCTGGTCTTCGTCCATTCCACGTGGACACCAGTCTGTACATACTGGCTTCTAATCACCACCATCTTCTGTTCTTTGTCAATCCCACATTGACACCCGTCTGCACTTACACTGCCTTCTAACACCACCATCCACTGGTCTTCCGTCTATTCCACATAGACACCAATCTGTATCATTGGCTTCTACTCCATTATCATCGTTTGGTTTTAGGATATACGCGGCGATCAGCTAGGGTTACGAGAAACGTCTAGCCTCCCTAAGGTAGGATCGCTACCAAAGGTTTTCGCATTTGCGGTTTTTCCTTACTATTATAATGGAAACGAATCGTATATATACCCCAAAATTTGAAGAAAGCGGGAAGAGGGGTACCCTTCACTTTAAACGTCAATATTAGCAAAGTTTGAGAAGATAATAAGTATAACTTTATTTTAAACGATTTAACTATTATTAATGTTAATTATTGAAGATTAAAATAATTAAAAATAATTATATTTATTTAAATATTAAAGATAAACCTCTCGTGCAAAGAGAGAGATTATCATTGCCTCCTATATCTACCAAGGCCCGTGCATGCGATATATTTCCTTCATTGCCTCCTATATCTATCAAGGCCCGTGCATTGTGATATATTTCATTCATTGCATAAACATAAGCGAGATTGTTTTGGGAAAAAAATACTGCTTCCACTAATGGGTTTATACTCCTTGTTACTGTTGTATAGAGTAATCATGATAAAAGCTTAAAAAATTACGAGAGGACAGACCTTTTTTATCCTCATTCAAAAATATTTTTTGGTGCTAAGACTGCTTTAAAAAATCCAAACGGTTAGGCATTGGTAAAAAAGACAAATGATATTTTTCAAATCTTATGAGATAACGCCCACCTAGTTGAAAATTGCCGTTTTTTTATCCGCGGGAGCCATTCTTAATGAGAATTTCGATGCTAGTAGGTTGTCAATTAAACTACCGGTATATTATTGTTGTTGGAAATTGGATATTAAGTCAAATTAAGTGGTTGTAAAGAGCCAGCAGGTTTTTGCCGCTTCTTTTTGTGAGTATTTGATTTTTATATGTAAAATGGAGGAAGATAATGTTGAGAGTAAGGATGAAATGCGGAAGCGCAAAGCGCGGGAAAGGATGAGGGCAAAAGGTCGACGTTTTCATTGGATACTTAAGGTTATATAATCTTCTCGACACGGAGAGGTAATATTTTGGTTTTCCCGACTTGTTTTAACTCTGATATCGAACTAAAAGTTAATTTTTACTCCCATATGAGTGTTGTGCAATTCGTTAAAGGGTGCAGCATAACACCTTTCCGAGTTTAAATAACGCTTTCTGAGTGTCGCATGACACCTTCCTGAGTGGTTGATTTATCAGCAAATAGCGCTATATTCTTAGCAAGGTTCAACCTTGAGAGAACTTAAGAGGACAGTTCTAACAAGCAAGGGTAGTTCTCGCATCAATGTGAAACTACATAAAAAGTTGGCCACTTGATCGACTTAAAATCCAGCGTGAAACTGCATGGTAAGTTGGTCATTTTCACCGACTTAATAACTTCTGAAAAAGGCAGAAAGTTATAAATTAGTATAAATGCATCGGGTATTAAATTGGTTTTGGAGGCCCTAATATCCCCGCAGTAGATACAGACGTATTCGTCAAATTTAATAATCTCTTTTCACGAAGAGTTTTTCGAGCACCAGAAACGCGTTTGACCTAATCTACTCTACCATATTTAAAAAAAGAAAATTCATGGAAGTGCGAGAACTTGGAACAGTTTGAACTAACGACGTTTTTGAAGCGGAAATTTCTCTAACTGTAACTAAAGTCGACGATTTAGAAGTTAGTGTTCGGATTATTTTGAGGGGGCTAACTTTGAAATTTGGGGGAGCTATAGCCCCCATAAAAGGCCTAGCGACGCCACTCCAAGAGTGTCGCATAACGCTTTTAAGAATGTCGCCTAACACGTTTTGTACATTTTCGGTCAATTTTAGAAATAAGTAGGTTGAAATTATAATGAAGAAGAGAAATTGCAAAGTTAAAAAATTGGTTATAAAATTAGCAATTCACTGACTTTCCAAAATATTTTTATTTTCATATGGGTCCTTTCATAATAAACGCGGACCTTTTCCAAAAGGCTTCGCATGGCTAGGTAAGATTAGGTTATATCATGAGTTAATAATATGTTAGCTTCCTATAAGTTACTCAGGCTCCATAGGCGTAATGTATCCAGCGATTTCTTCTCATTTCGCCCGCGCGGGAAGAAAATCCGAATGTTGCGCTCTCTCTTGTCGGAAAAAAATCCCGCTCGTACGGCTCCTCGACCTCGAGTCGTCGGCTGCTTTTTCACCAAGGGAGTGTTTTAGTCTTGAATGTTTATGTTTTAACAAGTTAAGTAGTTAACATCAAATCAAGGCGTTTGTGTCAGTACTGAGACAAAAAAGTGCGGGAACTCAATGCAATTTGCCGATATTGATAAAGAATGCTAAAGATAAGAGTTGTTCATGTGACTTGAATCCAGAAAATTATACAACAGCTAAATCCATTCCACTGATCTCTTAACTGTTTTCTTAACAGAGGCTACTGAACGAAATATTCGGCTGCTTAAATAGCTCCGATATCATTGGCTAGCTTCCACTACACGCGCTTCCGGGGAAAAACCGGAAAGAAGAGTAAATAAGATTTTCGTTCGCGTGGCGGCCGCAGAGCGTCGCATATAATTGGGAAGCCGGCGGCGCGGGAGAAAACGCTGGAGTATAAAATGTATTGCCTGAGTAACTTATAGGGAGCTAACATATTTTTAACTCTTGGTTATATTGCTTCAAGGTTTAAATTAAAGCGCTTCAAAGGTTTAAAATAAAGTGCTTCAAGGTTTAAAGTAAAGTATTTAATGTTCAAATTATAGTATGCAAAACTTTAATTTACGGTGGATTAAACAGTAAAATATACGTTAAATTTATACTTAATAGTGTAACTATCTGTGTTTTAATTATACACTACTGTATTCTTCACGGCAGAATCCTTTTTTTCCCGGAAAACAGCAACGTTCTATTAATAATAACATATCCTGCACTTCCGTTTGAGAAATAAAAACTAGCTGTTTTTTCCACAGTCGTTAACATAAAAAAACAATGTTTTGCTGTATATTTAAAATTAAGGTAATGTTATTTCAAAAAACAGCGACTACCTGTATATATTAAGGCTTGTTAGAGGTTTTTCTGGATAACAGCATTAAACAATCAAAAACATGGTGAAAACTATTGTTTTTTTGACATTAGTTTCTCCGTGTGTAACAACTGCGCTATGATACACAGTGTTGAACCTTCTTTGAGCTAATTTAGTTGTGAATTTAAACTAACGAGCTTAAAAGAACTTCTCCGCACCCACGGGGTCTCGAACCCAGGCCCTACCGGGTGTGAAGCGCATGAGATAACCACTACACAGCAGAAATATATACAAGTGTGCATCGTTTGACTAAACCTTACTTGAATTGTTTTTGATGCCGGTTACTGAACGCAGCCCTCATATCCCCGAGTTTAACAGGGTTTTTTTTTCGCCATGGAGAAATAAGAACACGAGTGGTTTTTTCATAAATGAAGCAATCCCTATCAGAGCAAACTTTCTCAAAGCTCACAAATTTCGCTGAATTTTACGAAAAATTCGAATTTTAACTGAGGTTTTTTTGTGAACTATTTATTTTCTTAATTTTCCAGGCTTGTATGAACCCTGGACTAATACCCACTACACCATAGTTACATACACACGTGCGGATCGCTTGACTAAATCAACTTTGAAATAAAAACCAAAAAAAAAAAATAAAAACCTCGATTTGAGTAAGAACTTCTCTAAGGGCGACCTCATTGGGGTACTGATCCTTGCAACGTGCCTTAGACGCACTGTGGATAACGAAGATTGAATCTTTGTGGCAGAGGTTCTTAGCTAACTGAACGGAGTGCAATGTGGTTCTACCGAACTGAAGATAAACAATCGTGACTTTTTTTCCTTTCCAAATTTCTAATCCCTCTGAAGGAAATCCTGCATTGTTTACCTTCATTTCGCTAAAACTGCGCTGCGTGGCCTGCAGTTAGCTAGAAACCCTTAGAACCTTTGCCCCATCCGAAAATGTGCACGGTCGCCCATCCGTCACGATGGTCAAGACTAAACAGTGACTTCTCTCCCGACTTGGAGGATCCATAGCTATGCCTAAACCCCCACACGAATTTCTATTCCTATATCGAAATTTACAACCGCCATGTTAACTACTTCTTTCCATTTTTCTCACTTAAAAAAACTTTTAAAAATTAGGAGATATACGCATATTGAATACTTTGGTTTGGAAATATGCCTAACTAATGATCTGGTGAGCAAAATTCAGCTCCCACCCACCCCTAGATACGCCACTGTCGAGATTAAAATATTCAAGGTGAGGGCTCTTAGTTTCGACTCCTTCTCTTTATATCCTCTTTGGTGTTTAGCAGCTTACAGCAGAAAAAAACCGACTTCAATGGATTAAAAAACCATTTCATCAGGTTAAAAAACTACTTCGGCGGGTGTATAAGTAAACTGCAATCCCTATTTTCTTCAGTTCACGACCTGGATCTCGGCTAATCAGCATGAATTCTTCTACCAGTTCGGCGGCAGTGGCAGCACCCGCCAAGTACCCAGCAGCCGTAAAAATGAAGAATTTCGATTATACCATCAGAAATGTACAAGTTAAAAGATGGTTTAAGCCTTATGGCAAAGTAAGTGAATAATTGACAGTAAATAAACCTCCCCAGAATCTCTCCATCGTGGTTTCCGTAGATATATAATTTCAACTCTCTGATTCTCATATATATATTTATTTCGTTTCTTAAACAGGTACTTAAAATTAAGAGAAAACGGGACATACCCGTATGTACTTTGTTTTTACTATTGAGGCAAAAAGCTGTGGTCACCGTTGGCCACGTAAATGAGAAAAGAATCGCAGGCCACAAGGGGAAAACGACAACGTTTTGAGTTTTACAGTTATTTGATTAATTTTTGTTTAGTTTTTCGCTTAAGTTTCAATAATTTTTTTGTTCTTTTATCGTTTTAAATTACAATGATACCTTGAAAATTAACCGCTTTAAATAATTTGCTTTTGTTTTATATTATCTAAGTTTCTCGTCCATTTTAAAACACACAAATACTGAAAATAATTTTGACCAATAAAATGCTGAATATAATTAGTCGATCTGATCTCTAATAGTCCTATTTAAATGATCAAAGAATCGTAGGCCACGAGGAGAAGACGACCAGGTTTTCCCTATTGTGAAATCTCTATTTAATTTTACAGTTATTTGCGTTATTAGTTTGTTCCGATTTTTAATTTTCAATAATTTTGTGTTTAAAATTTTCGTTTCAAAAAGTTCTATTTAAAAGATTTTACATAACTTAAATTGGAATAACCAATCTTTGTTACTCCAGACAATGTTTTATAAAATATCAATTTAAATAAAACGATTACTAAAAACCGAAAACACCTATTCCTATTTCCTGTTGATAAATCTACTTTTATCAAAGTTAACCCTATGGGCACCTTAACCATACATATTAGCTCCTAACTTTAAACCCTGGTTGAAACTGCGGATAAAAATTTAACAGTCTCTAATAGAGTTTAGTCACCCGAATTACAAATATCGATCGCTTTATTAAATTTACTGTCGCGTGCCAGTGAAAGATTTAGCCTATAGCGTTGGCCTTTTGGCTCCCTCCCTTGCGTTTTGTACGTCTTTTCCATACATACACGCCTATTTCTGGGGGACGCGATACTGTTCTGTCCACATCGTATTATTAATACCACAATTTACCAGGTTTCGGGACGCCGATTTCCTGTACAAACGTTCAACCTTTTGTCCGCGATATATAGGGTAATACGGGAATTGAAAAGGTGTTCGATATAAAATCCGTATGATTAAGCTTTGACTGCATTAACATGGTCATCGCGAACAAGTAACGATGGAAAAGACGGGAGGGTGTTAACGATTTTAGGCTATATTCCCATATAATGATGAAATGCGATTAAAACAAATAACAATTTTCCATTCCGTATCGTGGGAGTTTTAAAACCGCGAAAAAGCGTTTCAGGAATACTTAAATTGAACGAACGGCTCGATTATAAAATATATTCATTTAAAACTATTAAAAAAATACCCTAGAAATACGGACCGTTTCCCGTATAGAGCGCCGCAAAGTTAACGCGGATGTCATTCAATAGAGCAATCGAATAACGGTAATGATATTTATAATACACATATATAAGTCAGTCGATGGGTCATTTTAGGGATAGCTCAAAATAAATATAACGATAGAGAGGATAAGAATCTAAACATTGATGTTCATGGCTACGTATAAGCCTCTTTAATGTTACTAAAGGGGAAAGACACGGGGGCAAAACCTTTCCTTCCATCTCGCGTTTTGGCGTCTGCGCTCTTGAGAGTTGTCTACCCCCTTTTCCCATCGAAGAGGCGGGTTATATTACCCCTAAGAACCTAGTCGACTTTGCTGAACCTCTCTAACGATCTTAGGATTTTTAGAGAGGACAAATATAGGGGCCAATTCTGTAACTTCTTAAAATTTTATCGTAAACGATAAGTTATCACTTTATCGGGCGAAACCTTATCGATCGAACGATAAATCCGTATTCTCTTACTTTTTAGCGTTACATACGAAAAGGATCTTTACGATAACTCGACGATACGATAAATGGAAAACGGTAAAAAAAGTGTTTGATCACGTGATTTATTTTAGTAGCCAATCCAAAAGCTTCCGAGGAAAGCAGACGATTTTTTGTTTATAAAAGCGCGGGAATTTCTTAGAAAGATATTTGTTCAAGTTGTTGTTGGTGACCATAAATTGACTTGCGACAAAATATCAATTCATTTCTGTTCAAAATGAGTAAGCAAAGTAGATCGGGTAGAGTTACGGGTAGGCAACGGGAAATAATGGTCGGAATGCTAGAGGCAAATCCGGAACTCATAAGCGGGAGACTTAGTTGCTCTTTCACTAAAGAGCGCTCAGATCTTCTATGGGAAGAATTGGCGGAGAACCTCAACAAGGAAGGACCCCCCAGTTAAAAATGTGGCTGCCTGGAAAAGGGTAAGCGAAATTTTTAGATTACGCTCAAGTCTCAAATATCTCTGAATTAGAAACAACAAACCAAAACTAAGCATTTAGTTTAACTCTTTGAATTTTATGATTATTTCTCATATTTGTTTCTTTAACCATGAAAATAATTGTGTTAAGATAGTTATTCAAAGTGTGTTGGTAGGTTAGGTCAATGTAGAATCTATATAACACAAGAGATCAAGCTTGTTCCTCGTACAGTTCTCTAGCCAACTACATTTAAACCCAATTTTTAAGTCTTTGGCTGATTGGAAGACCAGCATCATTGGAAAAGCGGCCGATTTAGTAAAAGAGCAGAAGAAGACTGGCGGTGGTGAAATTGATGAGAGGGTACTAAATCGCAGTTTGAAAGAAATTGAGGGGCGTTTCAATTTCAATTGAATTTTTAACATTCGGCATAATCGTTTCCATAATACTCATATAAACTGAGGCCTATTGTCCGATAGTAAGGCTGTCATCATATCTTGACGTGAAACACACTGTAGTAAGATATTACACAGTATAGGCGCGGTAACACTTCGTGCCGGAAATATCTCTACGTACTTGGAAAATTAATCTACCATTACCACAAGGAACCTGTTCTGGGATTTCGTTACCAGTAATGGACCCATAATATCAATCCTTACCAAATCCCCGGGATGTATTTTTTGAGAAGGAATAATTAACCCTGATCTCTTCGTATTCTTGCTCTTATAGCGTTGACAAATTTCGCAACCCCGGACATATTCCTGAACCAGGGAATACAACTTAGCATGGAAGCATTTAGCTTGCACCCCTTTATAAGTAGCGGTGCGACCTCTTTGACCCGATAGCGGGTGGTCATGATAGGCTTGACATATCCGTGGCACTATCGCGGTTGAAATAACTACCTTTTCCGGCTTAAAACCCTGGGCTTTCCGGTATAACATATCATCTTTTAATATATATAATTTTCATAAATGTTAAACTTTTCCGAAGCCATAGTAAAATATTAATGAAATAGTGTTAAAAAGAAGAGAGAACTTATGGCAGTTAAATAACGGTACTTTAATAGGGTAAAATTGCCTACTAAAATTACATTGAGATGAGAGGTTTCGGCTCGTGAGCCTTCATCAGTCATACAAAAAATCTTAAACACGTGACACTTACGAGGTGACCTCGGATTTAAAAATTTTATCACGCCCTCTCTTGAATAAAATGTTTTGTCATCTATGACTCCCCAATATTTTGCTTCAGCACAACCTTGATTTAAATTTAATTTTCCTGATTTTTAATAAATATACCTTCAATAAATTTTCTTTTTCGCCAGTGTTTTTCCCGATACAGAATTTTTGGATGTTTAAAATCAATTACGTGACCTTTAGCCTTCCAAACATGAACCGCTATGCCACTTTCTTTATTGTTATTTTCAATACATTGCTTATGCCTGAGAACCTATTTTTTAACGTTTGTTGTGTTTCACCAACATACGTTTCGCCGCATGTTTCACACTTAACTTGGTAAACTACGCAGCGATTATCCAATGGGTTAATATCTCTTTTAGGCCTATTTTTAACTAAGTGACTGTCTAAATTTTGTCCACCTACATTGAATAATTTAACGTTGAATTTAGTTTTTAATAATCTACCTAATTTTTCACTAATTCCCCTAATGTATGGGAGCGCTAAGTATGGTTGAGTCTTTAGGTCTATTTTAATCGTTATAAACAATGTTACTTTCAAAAATTTAATCAATTAAACCATTTGGGTAATTACTATTTATTAACTGATCTTTAACGATGGCTTTATCAGTCTCAGGCTCGTCGGAGATATTTTCTATACGGCGTTTTAAGCTTTTTACAATACCTAACTTTACATTTTGGCTGTGGCAGGAATTGTTATCTATAAATTTTTTACAGTGAGTGGGTTTTTGAAAAAGAGTACATTTTAAACTATTGTTTTAACTAATCTTTTGGTCATTATGTCTAGAAAGGGTAAACTGCCATTATTTTCTAATTCAATAGAGTTATCTAAACTATTCACTAAATCTAATAACAAATTTGTTTTATTTCTCACATTTTTTAATATGACGAAAATGTCTTCGACGAACCTTACCCAAAATTTAATATTTCTTGCCATTCTTTTGTGACTAAATAATTTTTCTTCAATGAATTACATATACAAATTAGCTAAGACACTCGAATGTGGATTACCCATAGCTAAACCTTTTGTATGTACAAAAAATTGATCTTTAAAGCTAAAATATGTATTTTCTATACAAATTCGGCTAAGTTCTACGATTGAATCAATGGTTAAATCAGTTCTATTTATTAAGGCGGGGTCTTTTACTAATTTACATCTTAAAACATCTGGAACACCTTAAATAGATACTCTAGCGTATAAGTTTATTACATCTAGGCTAAGGATAGAATCAGAATTATTTACTTTGATCTTTTTAACTTTCTCAACGAAATCATAAGAGTTTTTAGACTTCGTTCAGTATTATTTATTAGTGGAGAGATTATTGGTACGAGATTTTTAGCTAAATATTAAGTGATGCCATCAATACTGGAGACAATTAACCTTAATGGACCCCATTCTTTATGGACTTTAGGCAAACCATAAACATGTGGCGGTTTAAGGTTACTTGCTACAAATCTAAAGTACGTCCTTTTATCTAACTCTTTGTTTTTAATGCATTCGGCAATTTTTGTCCGAACCAGTTTATAAATTTTTTGAGAACAATCGCCATTAAAATCAAATTAAAACATTTGCAAGATGCAACATTACGGTATTAATTTTTATAGGGGCGACACATACCATTCACCCTATCACACACGCAAAGAGGCGTTTAAAATTGTCATCTCAGAATGTAGCGACACCCACCTCGAAAAACTTTGTCTAGGTCGGAGGTGCTAATTTGAAATTTAAAAACATATCAAACATAGCATTTAATTTTAAAATCATTCGTAAGTATTTCTTGGATGTTTCACTATTGTTAAGAAACGGGACGGTCTCTTTACTTTAAGCCGCGAACTTTGTCTCGTCTCCTCGTCGTTAACCCGTACTCTGACCTCCTACTAAATTTGGGTAAGACTAAAGGCCTTGTCGCCAAAGGTTCGAGAGGACTTGGTTCAAAGGTCTGATCGAGAAGCGAGATCACCAAATTCTGTCTCTCTATGGGTCGGGGCTACCTTTTATACCCGCGAGGGGTTCGTTGTTACTCTCCGCTAGAGAGATGTGCCCCCTTCCCCTAGCGGAGGAGATTATTCTAGGAGAGCGATAGCTCTCTTAGATAAGACTTCATACCGACTTTAATGTATAAGGATGGTTTTTTGATTGGTTATAACTTTTTTTGTATCGTATTAACTGCTTTGAAAAAATTCCACAGAACTACAATTCGGGCCCTCAATATGTGGTTAAAATTTCAAGAAGATCCACCTATTAGTTTATTGTATAAAAAATAAAGTTGCTAAGGGTGGTTTACATTTCCATAAAATTAATCAGCCCTTTCGGTGAAAAAGTTAAATTTTCCCATAGAAATAACATGGAGTTTTTTTAAAATTTAGCCATTTTGTGGCCACCCTTTTGAAATGAAATATTCGTTTGTTACGTTTGGGAACGGTTTTATATCAAAATTTAAACCTTTTTCTAGGACCATTTTTAAGGTTTTTGAGAAAAATTAATTTTAAGTATGTTTAATTTTAAATTTTAAAAACTACCCCAATCTGCGATATTTTAGCATGGATACGCTGTTTTATTGGTAAATATCAGCGCGACCAATATTGGCCTTTTTTTACGTATAGTTGCGTCATAATAATCCGATTGTTTTTTCTTAATGCCTTTTGGTTGAAATGGCCTATCGATAGTGAGATAAGACTGCTTTAATATTGCCGCCGTGACAAATTACCCCGTTTGTGGCCGCCATTTTTTTTAAAGGGAAAAAAATTTGAGAGTGGGTCCTTTTTCGTTGGCATTTTCATATTGTTTGAGGATTTGCTCATGGATGGATTTTAAATATAATATAAAGTAGGTTTCAAGCTTTAATATAAGCCTAATTTCATAATTTTCCACCTTTTTATTGTCCCACAATCTATTTCTAAACTTGGTACTTTCTTTAAGGCGGTGAAATTGCGCTAAGCCTTGGCTTACCGTTAATTTTTGCCATTTATAAAAATGTTTACCTCTTGTTGTTACTTCGCCTTCTCGTATCGTCGTATTTTTAAAGTTTAGACTTTGAAAATAGTGCTTAGTTTTCTTAACTATTACTTAATTGTATAAAATTTCAATATTATAATTGCCTAAAACGTCCATATTAACGAATTCAATGTTTTTTGTTGAAGGGACGCGCCTTGCATTTGAATTTCGTTCCCTCGAAACTACCCCCTTTAAGAGACCGGCCGCCGGAGGCTTTTTCTTTTACGCCCTCTCGGTCGCTCGTTCAGCCCCGAAAACAGCTGTAGTGACTCTGTTATTTACTAAAAATGTATGCGGTCAGTGTGTGTCTTTTTTGCATTTTAATGCTTCACTACCTCCAATTTATATCATATTTGTTGCTATCCATTTATGTGGTTTTGGTTTGCGAGTTCTGGCATACTGTCGTAGTTTATAGCGTGCATGGAGTTGGTTTGGCGTATAGTCGTGCTCGATGTAGATTTGTGAACCATGGAGTTTGGGGATATTTTTTAGGACTTGCATTTTTTGGTCGTACGATTTGGCCTGATAAATAACTTTCCTATCTTTGCCGTTAAAAAAACGGCCTCTGCGAAACACTTCGTCTGGTGTCACGAACACCTCAACCTCGAGTTTTGTTATTGAGCAGGTTGTTAACGCTTTTGCATAGTTGGTCGCGTGGTTCGGTCTCGCTGACTTTGAGACCTCTGATAACCAAGTTTTTCCGCCTAATTGTGACCTCGAGATTGTCTATGCGCATACGGGTTCTCTCAGCATCTGATCCTGATTGCTTCCTTATATCTACTAGGTCATCTTCAAGTTCGGTAACTCTTATTTTAAGTGGGGCAATATCTTGGATTTCGAATTGGACTTTATTTAGGATAGTTTCAATACGGGTTTGGTTATTTTCTATTTGGTCAACTTTCTTATGGGTATTGGATAAGTCAGTACGAATTGATTTTAGGTCGCATTGCATGTCATCTATTTTGCAAGAGATGGTTTTAAGTTCATTCAAAATTACGCTTGTATCATCATTGGGCATTTTCGGGGGTGGACTTGAGTTAGAGTTAGTTTTCTGGCGGGTTCTCTTGCATGCTTATCAGAAATGTTGTGCGCGGCCAGGCAGAGTTCGCTTAAACTACAGTAAGAGGAAAAAAAGGTGATACTAACCTATTGTAATACAGAAATTTTGAGATTAGAATGATTCAAACAGGCTCTTTGGAACTCTGCCGGCGTTCTGCGGTGCGCAAAGTTCTTGAGGCTAGTTGAAAGTTCGTTTAATTTACTGACACTGCGGGGCGTCGCGTAATCGAGATCCGCGGGTAAAAAAGTCCGGGTGTGTGGTTTCCCGTTGGTGATTCTTAAATTTTTTCTATTTTTTAATTTATTTTTTTAATTTGGACGACGGGAAATTTGGGCTCCAATTTAAAGTTGGCTTGACTGCGAGATCCGTAAACAATTCCTTCGATATGAATGTTTCGATCGTAGTTAAGTCTTTTAGTACTGGTTTGGAGTCCCTTTTAGAAGAATGGTGCAGGCTGCTGGGCGTACATAAACCGACGGTCTTCCGAATTTGCGAGCAAATTAGGATACGTTGAAAAGCATATACTTGGATAGTGATCCACCCGCTTCCTCGTTGCTTCCTATTGTAATACAGAAGTTTTGAGATTAGAGTGATTCAAACAGGCTCTTTGGAACTCTGCCGGCGTTCTGCGGTGCTCGATGTTCTTGAGGCTAGTTCACTTCAATGCTTAAGGCCTTATCCACTATGCCACCAGATCGCTGAGGCCTCTAGTGTTTTAGATAATTTTGATATTTTTTTTTTACGACCTTTTTATTATATACTGTCGGGGATAGAGTTGGGCACCCGTCACCACGAATATGCCAGTACCCGCCCGCATAATTTAGCCCATTGTGAAATTACCCACCCAAACCCGCAAGACTAAAAAACCTACCCGTACCCGCCCGGGTACACCCGCTGAAAGGATAACCCACCCATCCTTTATGGATCGAATTTTACAAACATTGTTCAAATTTAAAACGGCGAATTTTAAAAACATTGTTCAAATTTAAAACTTCGAATTTTACAAACATTGTTCAAATTTAAAACAGCGAATTTTAAAGAGTAAAATCAACAAAACTAAAATGTTAGGTTAACATTGTTAGATTTAAACATGTGTTAGTTAAATAAAAATAATTAAAGAAGGGAAAATTCAGTCTTTTTGCCTTTATATCCTTGTATGTTTTGTTTTGTTAAATAATTATAGGCGGCTATAGCATTTTCTCCGCGTTGAAAGAAAATTTTACAAGCTGGAACGTCTTTTTTTCTCTTAATTAGAAGTATCTCTTTAAAGAAAAGAAAAAAATATATGAGAATCGGAGTTTGGAAAATTTGACCATGCCGAGAGATTCTGGAGAGGTTTATTAACAAACATGTTGAAATAGGTCAGTTTTTTTATTAGATATTTAAATAGTGACGTCACTAAAGAACATAAACTGATAAGGTTTTTATGTTCCCCTCTTTTTTCGATGTAGTGATAAGCTTTCTGATAAGCATTTATTGGCTAAATGAGTCAGTTCGTATACCGGTCTCAAGGTGTTAACATGTTAAATTAACTAAACATGATTCTATTCTATGTAATATACAAATTAATAAGTTTAACCCAGGGAAATATAGAATTCGACTAATAAATTAACTATTTCAATATGCACAATTGCGAATTCTTGTTTTGGCAACTGATTCACGATTTAAAATTTAACATGGTAGCAGAGCGTGGTTGCCAACAGGATTAGTCAAGTGGAGTCTTTGAAACAAACAACAAGGAACAAAGGACTATTGAACTGGGTAACTGGTGAGTAAGACAAAATGTTGGTGAAATGTATGAAGAAGAATAGACCAAGGCTTATAACGATATAGTCAAGTGAAGTTATGTAAAGATAGACCAAGGCTTAATAATAAAGAAGAGTCATACACGTATGAAAGAATAATCAATATGTCTGACCACGACGAACAGAGTGGGACATTCTCATTTAAGAAACTCAATGATTCAAATTATGATTTATGGAAATTTGACATGCGTATGGCACTCTTGGATTTTGACTTATGGGATGTAGTGGATGGCACTTTAATTGAACCGGCTGCTACGGCAGATCCCGAAGACATAGCAACTTATAAAAGAAAATCCCGTAAGGCATTATCAAAGGTATCGCTTGCGCTTGATAATACGAATAAGAAATTAATAGCTCAATGTAAAGCGGCGTGGTAAACATTACAGAAAATTTATAAACCCAAATATAAGGCTAGAATGGCTGATTTGAGATCGGACTTTCTAAGTTGTTGGCATAATGGAACGGATTCCATGGCGGCGTATTTAGCGACCATAGTCAGTCTAGCGGAAGAATTAGAAGATGCAGGCTTAACTATTTCGAAAAAGGAGATAGCCTTCCAAATGCTTCACAAGTTACCGCCACAATATAGTCAAATATCTGCATTAGCGTATCACTGGGATGATAAGAAATTAACACCTGAAAATGTTAAGGAATTACTAATATCCGAACATGATAGGCAACGTAGGGAAGTACATGGCGATAGTCAAATAGGGTTTACTGCGGCAAAAATCGACAAGCGAGGACGATATAATAATAATAATGCTAGGACCTACAACCATATTAGAAGGCAATCCAGGCATCGGTCGCAAGACAAGTCCCGAGATTATCGGGCCGAGTTTTTCAGGCCCGACCCAAGCCCAGCCCGGTTTTAGCATTTTGAATAAGGCCGAAACCCGGCCCGAGTCGGAGTACATAGTTGGTTTTTCGGCCCGTGCAGGTCTCTGAACCACATGCCACGTAGCGATGCTAACGGTATGTCCTCAAGTAGTTACGGTGAAGTCTCTCTTAAAAACTCGAGATATGCCTCGCCATTTAGTCTGGGTGGTAGAAAATGAGGCCCTAATAAATGTGAGCCGACAATTACTCACCACACATTTAAACTAAATTGAACTTGGTGACTCCTAACAGTTGTTGCATGTGGGTTTATCTGACGCCATTCATGGTCATTGTGATAGTTCAAAATATCCTCACGGGAGAAAGATGCCTCATCGGTAACTAAAAGAGCGCGTGAGAATAGATGATCTTCAACTCTAGCCACAAACCACCGGCAAAAGTCTAGACGTCTAGGATAATCTGCAGGGTTAAGTGCTTGCACCTTGAGAATGTGATACGGGTGAAACTGATGCACTTTTAGAATTCTCCATACTAAGATGTGATTGACGCCTAACTGTCGTCCAACTTGTCTGGTATTAGTTGATGGGTCATACTCGAACATGGTAAGAACGTCTTGGTCGATGTCCTCGATGCCTTTTTGAAGATCTCGTTCCGGATCATTTCGTGCTTGTAGTTGACCCGTGTCCCTTAAGCGCCGGTCAACAGCCTCGAATGTTCGTCTATCCGGTACGCAACGTTGCGGAAATTGTTCCTGATATTGTCTCCGTGCCTCCATAGATAAGATACATAAGATGCATAACCGCTTATTCTTCATAAGTGTACGCCATTATGTCACTACCGGGGGTTTAAGCGACTCTGTGACTTTGTGAACAACCGCATCGCACTTTATACCAACCGACCGCAATTTTTACGATCCGAGTAAAAAATTTTTGCTTCTGATGGTTTTACGTTCTGGCTTATGCGACATTTTCTTGGAGATGGTTTGCAGAAGGAGGAGTATTCAGAAAGTGCAAGCTCTTAACCATGCAGATTATCTTAGACGCCTATTGTTTAGGGCTAGATTTGAAGGCCATCACAATGACCATGAATGGCGTCAGATAAGCCCACATGTAACAACTGTTAGGAGTCACCAAATTCAATTTAGTTTGTGTGGTGCAGAATTGTCGGCTCACATTTATTAGGGCCTCATTTTCTACCACCCAGACTAAATGGAGAGGCATATCTCGAGTTTTTAAGAGAGATTTTACCGCAACTACTTGAGGACATACTGTTAGAATTGCTACGTGACATGTGGTTTATGCACGACGAGGCACCACCACACTTCAGCCGTATGGTTCAAAAACATCTCGACGCTACATTTCCTTTGAGGTGGATTGGACGAGGAGGACCAGTTGCGTGGTTGGCGAGATCTTCCGATTTGAATCCGTGTGATTTCTACCTTTGGGGTCATATGAAGGACTTGGTGTACAAGAGTGAAGTCCGTGATGTGGACGACTTGAGACAACGAATACTGGAAGGGTGTGAAACAATCCGAAACACACCAGGCATCTTTCAACATGTCCAAGAATCGTTCGTTAGACGGGCACATGTTTGCATTAATGTTAATGGTGGGCATTTTGAACAATACCTCTGAGACTGCTGCTAAATTTGTACATGTACGAATAAATGATACATTAACTGGAAACTGTTCTTTGTTTGTCACTTTGAAACAACTTTTATTAACCAGTCCTTGCACGCTTCTACCTTTAATAATACGCTTCTGCTAGAAAATGGCTCATAAGAATTCTAAGATGGGAGGGTATTGGAAGTGTCTAAACAAGATGAGCAAGCCGATATTTCTTACTCCACATTTGTGACATTTTTCACGTTTTGGGGGTCAATGTTTGGGGGCCCGTACCTCCGAAACTAAGCGTTGTATACCCCATGGTCTTTGACACTTTTCACTCAGTTTGACCCAAAGAACACACCCTTTAATTTATGACATGCTTATCAGAAACACCCTGTATATATTAAATCATTCGTTGAAAAATAGTTTCTTTAAATTTTTCGCAGATAATTTATCGTTGGGAAAAAGCAGATCTTTGTTAAGTTTATTGAATGTGTCAAATATTCGTCCTAATGGAGAACTTTTTTTAAAGTTTTTAATAGTGAATATCCTTTTTTCCCGAAATTTTCGGTTTTACAATTATATTTGATGTATGAAACTAGTTCGGGACAATTAATTTTGAACAATAGAAGCTCGTTTAGAAATAATATGTCGTTTTTGTCAGTGGCGCAAGTCAGGTTTTCTCAGTTTAGTTGACAGAGATAGGATTCATAATTAAAGGGAATGGCTTTAGAAAAGTAGTAATACATATAATAGGTAAATGGTTTTGAACTTTTTCTAATTTATGAAGATTTTATTAACTACAATTTTTATAAATGATGGAGCAATACATTAACCGTGATTTAATTAGAGATTTATACAAAGTTAGAAAACAGTACCTCGAATTAAATTTTTAGCGATGCTAAGTAAGCAATTGAAAATTTTTTTGGTAGTAGACAGTCTTACAAATATGTTCAGCAAATAAGAAACGGTAGTCGAAGGTTACTCCTAGGTCAACTACAGTGTCTTGACGTTGAAGTGATTTTTATTGATTTTGTAGTCGAAAGCAAGTTTATTGCTTAATTTTCTGGTATATGAAATGACTGTTTTTGATTCATTTATCGACATGTTATTCTTATTGCACCAATAGTAAATGATCAGGTCAGCCTGTAATTCTTCGCAGTTCTTGTCCGATAAAATCAATTTACTTAATTTAGTATCATCTGCAAATTCCAAAATATCCGTTTTTAAGCACATCGGGATGATCGGCGGAGTAGATATTGAATAAGAGAGGGCCAATTGAAGAACCTAGAGGTGCACCACAGGTAACGTCATAAGATATCGATGAGATCATTTTCTTAACTTTTATGGTGCTTCCTTTCGGATAAATAACTTTTGAACCATTTAGCACATTTTTTTAAGCCATAGTAGGATAATTTTTCTAAAAGTATTTGATGTGAGACTCGCTCAAAGGTTTTTGACATATCAATATAGATTGAGTCAACCTGCCCTTTGCTCTAAATTACGGGTTTCACAGAGTTGCAGAAGGTTAACAGGTTGGTTTCTACGCTTTTCACTTTCAGGAACCCATGCTTTTGAACTGGCAGGTTTGGAGGAACCAGGCGTAGAGTTTCTTATTTATAATGTAGTCGAAGACTAGGCTTAAGGAGCATAGCAACAATATAGAGCGATAGATTTGGGGGTCGACTCTGCAACCTTTTTTAAATATTCGTGAAACGAGAGAATATTTCCACGCGTCGGGGTATATGCCGCATTTAATGGACATATTTGTGATGAAGATAATAAGTAGGATTAGTGTATGCGGGCAGCCTTTGATAATGAAATTTGGTATTCCATCAATTCCACATGTTAATTTTGGCTTAAGTTTCTTAAAAGCGTTCGACACATCCTGTGGTGAGATCTCGATTAATGAGAGCTCTTGCTGAATTTTATTTCTGGGGTTTAAAGCAAATGACAGGTCAGATTTACCTTCAGCCTATGTTGAGAAAATTTTGCACAGTTCCTTCGAAATATCCTTTGGATCACTTATGACACTGCCATCACTTTTCAAAGTTATATCATGTTGTGGGTTATTTAGCATAGAACCGACATATTTCCAGAACGCCTTTAGATTATGCTTAACATTTTTCCTCATTTCAGATATAGTCTTTGTCCCGCTTGAGTAAATTTCTTGATCAAAATGCGCTGTAATGTATATTTATGCTGGGCTAAGGGACTTTTCCTTTTGGTATGCCCGATAGTCCCATTTTCCCAAAAAGACCGGGTTACAAATGCCCAATAGTCCCATTTCCCCGAAAAAAACCTGATTTCAAATGTCAGATATCCCCAGTTTCCCAAATAGACCGGGTTTCAAATCTTTCATATTCCATGTCTCCCAAAAAGACCGGGTTTCAAATCTTCCATATTTCCATGATAGCCCAGGACTTTTAGGGTTTGACCTAGAACATTTGAACATAAAGATGAAAATTGGTACATGTGTTGTTTTTGACCCAACAAAAATATACTAAAAGTCCCCTGCTGTAGAGCGCGAGCTTTCGCCGCCATCTTGGAAAATGGCTGCCGGGAATGCCAGCTACAATGTATTCAACGTTCTTCTTCAAAAAATATAAAAATTGGTACACATTATGATTGGAACCACATGAACATCATGGCCAAATTTTACAGCTCTGTGTTCAATAGTTTGGTCGCCATATTGGAAAATGGCCGCCGTTAATGCTAGGTACAGTATATTTCACCATATTGTTGGAAAATTATGAAAATTGATAGGTATTACAATCAGAGCTGTGTGAACCTCATAGTAAAATATTGAAGCCATTTATCAGATAGTTTGGCCGCCATGATGGAAAATGGCCGCCATCAATGTCATATAGATACAGTATATGGTTCAAAAATTATGAAAATTGGTAATAATTATGCTTAAGACCGTATCAGCATCATACTTGAATATTGAAGACGTGCTGCTGTTAGTTTGGGCGCCATCTTCGAAAATGACTGCTGGAAATGCTAAATATATTTCAAATATATAAATCTTTTTGAAATTCCTTTTTTGAATAGATGATTTTCATTAACGTAATAAACAACAAAAAAATGGATATCTCGAAGTCGAAATTATCGACGCCATCTTTAAAAATGGCCACATGAAAATCATTGCCCTAAATTCTGAAAGAAAGAAAAGTTATTCTAAGCTGTTATTCTCAACATGTTGATTAGAGAATATGATTTAATATGAGGTTTATAAATTCTACTGTTGTTTAAGATTAGAATTTAGACAGAGCTCTAGCATTTCATACATATTCATCGTCATCCTGAAGATTTTTCAAAATAATTGCATGTCATAACCCTTGATTAGGCGCTACACAGCTGGGGGCCTTATCAGCGCCCCTTCCCATCATATTCCAAATTGAACCTGCGGAACTGCCCTCATGGCACACTGGATCGGCCCGTGGGACCGACAAACGCCACTTGAGCAGGTGACAGAAGCTGGACACCGTCAGCGGCGAGCCCAGTCAGGAGGTGGTCGGTGACAGGGAAGGATTAAGGCAGCAGAAGACTCGAGGGGACGGAAGAGTTCTCTCCAAGCACAACAGTGCCATAAGGCCCAAACATATAGTGTATCCGCGACCCCTAGAGGGCTGACAATAGCGGAGGTGAGCCATGGCAACACCTGAGCGGTGGCGAAGCGGCCCAGCAAAACCTTCACGGAATGGGGCAAGGAACGATCTGAACCAAGGGCGAACCCAAGGAACTCCCGAACCGTCACACCGAACTCGGGCCCCCTCCGCCACGATAAGTCGTTTGAGTAAAAAAGGTTAAGAGAGCATTTCTTTCATTTACGTGCTGTAACTGGGTGTGGTTATGATAAGGCGTGGTTTAAAGTAATGACAGATAATCAACATCTTACAAATTTGTTGCGCTTTTTTAATGACCATATTGCATCTAGGGAATCCATAGCTGCTGCCGAAGAGAGATTTCTTTTTGCTTTTTTTAGGGTGATAATTGACACGTCACGCTTCAACTATGTAGAAATTACAAGTATAATCGAACCGTTGTCACATATACTGTCAAGTCCTCATTTGATCTCGCTAAGCTTCATCCAACAACCGACACCGCAAAACTACATTTTTCCGAGCGTATCTTCAAGTCCAAAATAGCTAGGAAACGATTTAATCCCATTCACACCATTCTCCTTCCGGCATCAGATGATTTTGTAACACTCATTATTTGTACCTGCAGTCTGCAAAACATCTTGTATAAAGAACTGTGAATGTAGACGATCTGGATTAGCTTGCTGGGCAATGTGTGGTCATTGTCAAGGTATTAGCCGTAATAAAAAATCTTCAGGATGACGAGAAATATGAACAAAATGTTAAAAATGTGTCTTAAATCTAATCTTTAACGACATAAGAATGTATATACCCCATATAAAACGGTTTTTCATAACCAAAATCCGAGTAATATGGCATTCCTTTTCTTTTTTCCAGATTTTAGGATAGTAATATTTCAGGGACCATTTTTGAAGATGGGTCGATAATTTAGACTCAAAAGTAGTTATTTTTATGGCGTTTTATACGTTCATGAAAATCATCTACTCCATAAAAAAATATCGAAAAAATTTATATATCGGTAATATATTTGGCACTTCGAGCAGTCATTTTAGAAGATGGCGCCCAAACTATCAGAAGCACGTCTTCAATATTCAAGTATGACATTTAGACGGTCTTCAACATAATAATTACCAATTTTCATAATTTTTGAACCATATAATGTACCTAATTGGCATTGATGGCGGACATTTTCCAACATGGCGGCCAAACTATCTGTCTAATATCTTCAATATTTTACTATGAGATTCACACAGCTCTGATTATAATACCTATTAATTTTCATAATTTTCCAACAACATGGTGAAATATACTGTACCTAGCATTCACGGCGGCCATTTTCCAATATGGCGACCAAACTATTAAACACAGAGCTGTAAAATTTTGCCATGATGTTCATGTGGTTCCAGTGATAATGTGTACCAATTTTCATAATTTTTGAAGAAGAACGTTGAATACATTGTAGCTGTAATTCACGGCGGCCATTTTCCAAGATGGCGGCGAAAGCTCGCGCTCTACAGCAGGGGACCTTTAGTATATTTTTTGTTGGGTCAAAAACAACACATGTACCAATTTTCATCTTTATGTTCAAATGTTCTACGTCAAGCCCTTTTTTGGCCTATCTGTCCTGGCAGAGCAATGTATTAGTATGAAGAAAAAACAACAAACTAGGCCATGGTCTAAAATACGACCCGAAGTCATTCTTAAGAACTTGTATGTAATTGACGCACTTCTTTTTTTTCTACTTTTAATTGCTTCTTAAGACAACTTTGGCAAATGTTTTGCCACATTTTAGACTTACCGAATCGGTCTCAAAATTACGACAAATTGGGCAAGTGAATTGTTCAATTACTATACTCTTGAATTTCTGTACAATTTATAACTATGAAGAATTTACAAAAAACCAGGCCATGGCCTAAAATACGACCCGAAGTCGTTCTTAAGACGACGCACTTCAATTTTTCTTCTCGACTTTCAAATGGCGTTTCACGCAGGTTAGTCAGAACATGTGCCTTCAATTTACCTTTACTGTATCCGCGATAAAATCCTGGCAAGTTATGCATATGAAAAAGTTTTGCCCTTTTTCCATAAATAGCTGAACAATAAGGGTGGAAAAAAACGAGGCCATGTTCTAAAATACATCCGGAAGTCGTTGTTAAGAACTTTTACGCAATGGACGCATTCTTTTTTCTACTTTTAATTGTTCTTTGAGACAAGTTTGGCAAATGTGTGGCTATTTACCACTACATTTGAAAAGTATGAAGAAAAGTTAAATATTATATTGAGTCCTCAAGCAAGCTGTTGAGACTATAAACGAATAAGATACTAATTCATAAATAGGTGGAGCTACTTGAAGGAAGTGAGGTTTTTGTAACTAAATTAGACAAACAAAAATTAGAATACAAATACCCTACACCATCTGAATTGATTAGTGAAATACTCTTAACACTGCATACTGAGCAGGAGCACGCGGAGCTCACTGCAGAAGGACGTTGTTCAGGTGTTTATGGAAAAGGTGAGCTCACTGCAGAAGGACGCGGAGAAAAGAAAGGAATCCCTACGAAGCGTTTAGAAGATATTCTGGGTAAGTATTTATCTTATAAAAGAACTTAACTAGTATATTTCGATGTTATTTTCTGGTGTGATTAACCCATTGTTCTTCTCAGGCCTTGTTGCTCGGGAGTTTAACCACAAAAAGGGTGCAGTAAAAAGCCGTTCAAAGGTTACCTCCATTATCAATAAGAAATGTGCGAATGTCAGACGAGCTTTAAATAAAGGATCGAGCAAGCGATGCCAAGAGAAAAACACAGGACCAGAAGAAAATACGTCATCTGGACCAGATGATTCAAATGAAGAATTCATTGGGAAAGGCAAGTCCGTGGGCGTTGCGCAACAAAGTGAGTGACATTGATGGAACTGTTCACGAAGCCAATATCAATTAAATAAAATAATAGAATGCACGTTTATGGCGTGACTCAGCCTTATTTTCTCTTAAACACCAGACGACTTAAATTAACCCTCTAATCAGACTTCTCGAGAGCATCTTCCATTCAGATAAGTGTTATTAAACCATATAAATTGTGCAGTTTTTGGACCCGTCAAAATTAAGACAAAAGGTGCTAAATCACACCTTTGGTTTAAAGAGTGTAAAACAAAATGCAGCTGGTACCTGGATATTTTTTCCTTTCCACGAAAGACGAAACATGAGAAATGAGTTGCTAAACATAATTTATTCCACTTGCGGAAGTAGAACTGGTTTGACCAAAAAATATTTCAATGTTGCGATCGTACAAGACCTTTGGCTTTATGGACAAATCATCCATAACAAGGGAGTCTAATGTCTCATGGTCGTCACTATCACTGTTTTATCATTACCTGAAGAATCGTCATTGAGAATTTCCTCCTCTTCGACTAGAAGTATATATACCTTTGTAGATCTAACCTTGTAATGTAGCTTACTAAATTCTCTTTGTTCACACAAACAGTTTTTTACCGACTTCCCCGCACGTGCGTGTTTCACTGAGGGTTTACCAAGACTTTCACAAGAACACACGTTTCTTCCTTTTACTCGACTGAAACTATGCTTACACGAGCAACTTAAAGCCCAGGCCACTGTTGATCCCCTTTCAAATGGTATATTGTTATCAAATTTCACCAATTCCATAACTGTTTATGGTTTTCTCGGAAATAAATATAAGATAAATGCTGAAAACGTTTTCCTTGCTTAATTCTAAACGTGACGTCAATATTTGCTGTCAAGTTCCTATATGGTCGCAAAAATAATGTCTTTCTAATCACGAATACATAGATTTACCATTTGCAATCTTAAAGAGGCCATAGATGCCATGCAAATATCTGATTTACTGTGAGGGGAAGCGCCAAAAGAGGCTGCGAATCTGTGGGGAAATGTTTATCATCGTCATGGAGATCAGAGGAGACGGGGAGAAAAAGGTTGTTACTCCCTTTAATGCATAAAACTAGAAGTGTGGGAAAACCACTTTTTGGGTATTGAACCGGTTAACGAATGCCAACAAATTGTCCTTGTCAAATACCGAATCGAATAGTTCATTCCAAGTTAGGCCTCGATAATTGTTTTACAAACCGATTTATCACGAATAGTTAAGCCTAGTATTCGCAATTAGCGCTTCAGTAGCATTGCGCCGAATCCCAATCACTCGAACCCAATCCCATTATACCAAAAAAACCGCACTTCGGGTTTTTCCCGATGGAATTTAAATAAATAAAATCCTGGGAACGCAAAGATTTTATCTTTGCTAGCAAAATTAAAATTAACTTAAAGCAATTTAAGGCCTACGTAAAATGAACACTTGATCCAAACACTCTCTAAATTATTATTTTAAAACTAAGGATTTTAAGAACATAAGGATTTTAAGAACAAAATAGTAGTAAATCATCAAATTATGATATAATAAAAGCAATTAATTGCTTACAGACTTTTATTTTTTTATGTTACATTCATCATAAAAATACTTTTAAGCCAGCCGTTTTAATATACTTCAAGTGTAATACTAACAGTAATTATTTTGAAGGGAGTACGTGTTGACTGATCAATTTTGAGTATTTGAAATATTCTACTGAATGTCTAAGAAGAGCAAGCGATCTTTGACATAATAATTCTTGAAGAGAGTTTGAGTCAGAAGTTTCCATTTCTTCGCTTAGTTTCGGCAAGAGAACCCACAAGAATTCACTAGCATCTTCTTGTTGGTTGTGGGTAAAAGGCAGACCAACAGCCGTTCGCAAATCGAAACCGTCATCGCAGGAACTCGTATTTGAATTTTCAACATGCTGAATAGTGTTACGAAGGCAAGTCAAAATAGGCTTATCGCTCAATGATCCTTTAGGACCTTTAGTTATGTTTCTTAATTCCGGAATCAGTAAGAGCAATTGCGAAACGCTATTCGCCTAGCACATTACTCCATCTCCATTTTCAAATCCTTTCAAGGGAGAAATGTCTATACTCTGAAGACCAAGTCTGATATTTTTTGTTTGGTTTTTCTTTTTCGTTTTACCAGATCGCTCTCCTTCACCTTCTAAAACACTCGTCGACGCCGGCGTTTTTCTACCTCTCTTTAATTCCAACTCCGCTATTTCTATAAGTGGCAGATCACGTCTGTGTTTTTGACTCAGCCTGTTATACTCCACGAGGTATTATTTTATTCGGGTCTAATTGCAAGAGATAGAGACCGGCCAAGGAAGTCACTCGCGGTAAAGCGACGTAGGCCATGCCAGTTCCAAATAAATTTGATCCCAAATCCATAATTGCGCATTTTAAACTCATTCCCTGGCTTTTGTGTATAGTAATGGCATATGCCAAGATTACCGGAAATTGCGTTCATTTCAAGTATAAATTAGTCATTAGCGAGAGCTTAACGCTCATTTTCTCGACTAAAAATTTGCACTTATTGTTCTCGTCGCTTGGTTCCCGATCTACTCTGATACGGATACCAGTGATGTTCCCACTGCCGTTCTAAGTCAAGCCCTTTTTTGGCCTTTCTGACCTGGCTTAAAGTTAACCACTGCTTCAGTGTAACAGTTGCATGGAATTAAAGATAATTGCGTTAAAATTGAATACTTTACGATTATTGATTGAATTTTAGTCTCGATAACTGTCTAAAATTTTTGATAATGTCAAACGTCGTGTTACGCGAAATTTATATATAGCTTAATAATTAATTTAATAGTGCTTTGTTTGGCGATTGGTGTAGTGAAAAGACCTTAATTATTAAAAATAAATTCAATAAAGTTGTATGAGAATGTTTTTATGGTTTTCAGGTTTCCTAAGAGTAGAAATCCGGTTTTAAGTTACGAATTAGTTTAAATACAATAGGGATTGGTATGGTATTATGCGGCCTTAATAATTAAAATTTAAGCAATTATAGATGAAAGAAATACTTTCATTGGTTTTTTGAGGTTCCCAAAGGGTAAGTCCAATTTTAAGTTACTAAGTAGTTTAATTAGAATTAAACTAGAATTAGGAACATTAGCAGCACTTCTCAGCGGCAAAGTTTGAGGGAATAAGACACATGTCGGCGCTCCTACCCTATAAGTGCCGACTGCCCTGTGTCCGTCGGAGGTGACGTGACCCAAAGACCCCTTCCGTCACCTCCCAAATAAACCTCATTTCCTTCCCTGATTATTCACATACTGAAACCTGATAATTCGCATCCTTGCCGCGGCACACTGACCCAATTTGCATTGAAACCTCAAAAAAACCATTAGCAGCAGCTCATAGCTTTGAGTGTAATTAGTTATTAAAATATGGAATCATTTATCTTCAACGCACTCTTCGATTTAAATTTAAAACATTCCATTTTATATCTTTTAATTTCATTCATTCGCCAATTATATATTTTAATTTATTAAAGACAAAATTAAAATTTTCCTAAAGCACAAGAAGTGTAATGCTGTAACCGTGAAGTTAAAACGTAGGAAAGGGGGCCTAACTTCGCGGCACACAAAGAATTATTTAAATAAAACTAGCAGTTCAGAAACCCAGGTTACCCGTTTTAAGGACTTATTGTCCATAACTAACTATTTACCAGATAATCCATGCTTGAAAGGAGAACGCCGCTCTTGATTAGAAAGAATACTGATAATTTTATTTATACAAAAATCAACACGTTACTGACTGCCGACAACTGACTACTTAGACTGACTCTCTTACAGCGGCGGCGGGGGTTTTTATCCCACCAAAATATATTTTTTAAACAAAAAAGAGCTAGTGGCGCTTAAGGCGCCCCTTGTGGGGAAAAATATATATAAAAATGTCTGAAGCAGACGACGCGCAAGGAGCTGAGGGTGCCACGGTTACATCCCCCCCTCTAGACAAGTCGTCGGCCTTCAGCGAGAGGGGGGCCCGTCGTCCCTTTTCTTGGGCCTATTTCGGCGGCGGGCTTTATAGGCCTCGCTTCGTCGCGGGCGTGGCTTGAAGCAGTGGCTCTCGTGGTGGCGTCCGACTTGACAAAGGGTGTGCCGCTCGTCGGGAACCATGTCTGGCGATGGGGTACTGACTGGCTGGTCCCCCGGAGCCACGGGAGGGGTCGAGGCGGAATCCTTCGCGGCGCCTTAGCAGCCGCAAGGCCCCATGTGAAATGAGGGTGAATGGTGCCGACAACATGACGGTTGCCGGAACTTGGTTGGAATAGTACGGGGCGTCGTTCGTCTCGATTACCAGCACGAAATTTCCCATCGGTCCCTGGAAGGCGTCAACAATTTTTTAGTTCGCGTTGCGCACCGTTTCCCACGTTTTAACTTTACGGTTACATAAAGTGGCGAGCTTGCCAGGATTCGTTAAGACTAACATTACCATTTATACTTAACGCGTACTTGTGAACTGTACTTGTGCCTTGCTTAAACTCATTAACTGTCGCGTCATGAATTCACCCGATCCGCATGCTTTGAACGCCGCGATTAACGCGCAGTTACCGGGATCCCATACTCCCCCGATGGGGATCACTCCCCCTCCAAGCCTCGGTACTAGTCCTTTGCAAGGACAAGCGGCTGGAGGACTCCAACCTCCGCCGCCGCCACAGCAAGGTGCAGCGTCAAATATTTGGCTACAAACTATTCAAACTCTAGCAACTACGTTAGAAAACGTAGGCAATAGACCAGCTGCCAAAAGTAGGCCAAAACCGCCCCCTCACTTAATATTTAGTGGTGTCGAAGGTGAAAGCGCGCCGGAATTCCTTCGGACTTTAACGGAATTCGCTGACTATCACAGCATGACAGGAGATGACATTATCGCGCTTCTACCCCAAATATTAAGGGGACGTGCATTAATTTGGTTTAGAGACTTGAATAGGCCTAATCAGACAATAACGTGGCGTACCGTGAAAGGCGCGTTTAGAGACTATTTCTTTTCGGGACGAGCGCACGAATCCCTCCGCCTAGAAATAGCGCAATTTAAACAATCCGACAGTGTGTCTTTTGACGCGTACATCGCGAGTATCACCGCGATGAATCAGAACCTACGCGTTCCGTATACTGACTCTGAACTGGTCGGTATTTGCAAGCGAAATATCCTCCCCGAAATAAGCATCCATGTCGTTCAAGATAGCATAAGGACAATGCGCAGTTTCATAGAGAAGGGCCGCGTAACAGAAGAAATTTTACGAGCGACCCCTTCTAGCACATTGTATCCTAGAGACAATGCAAAGTCTACTCCGCGTAAATCCAGTGGGAGAAAAAATTCTCCCACCGCCGCGGTTTTAATAAAACCGCCGGAAGGAGGTGCGACATCAAAGGTTGCGACGCCAAACGCGAGACTTTCCAATAGACCTACACCGGCTTAAACAGAGCAAAACGATTTAAGTCAAATCCAATGTTATAAGTGCGGACACTTAGGGCATAATGCCACAACATGTCCGGACAAACAAGAGGTCGCGCAAAAGCAAGCTTCGGGAAACGCGAAAGCGGGAAGACCAAAAGGGGAACGTCTTCCCGCCGCGCGACGAAAGTAAAGCCCCCTATAGAAATTGGCTCTATGGATGTGCGTCGCTGTGAGGTTGATCCTCCCGTGGCCATAGATGCCGTATATTCGCATGGGACTTTCGCGACTAGACTAGATTCAGGCGCTGATGCTTGTTTTATCAGCTTATATCAGTGGCGTAATTTAGTCAGAACATTAAAACCAGACTTAGTACTTCCGGAAGAAGAAGAAGAGACTCAGTGTATAGTGTTAGGCGATGGACGTTACACCTTTACAAAGGGACGCGCGCGAATAGACTTCCGCTTAGGACAGTTGAAACTAAAGCAAGAGTTTCACGTAGTTCCGTCACTTCCAAACGATTTTATTTTGGGAAAAAATTTCCTGTATAAACATCGTGCCGTCTTGGACTTTGGTATAAAAACTTGTCAGATTGACGGAACAACGTTTCCATTCGTGCTTAATCTCCCTGGGTTAAAGACACCGACCCCTCAGATTATAGAGGATATTGAACATGCTGTCGCGTCGCCTACACTTAGTCCTAAACAGAAGTAAGACTTGGAAACTTTATTATTACGATTTCCAAGACTATTTTCGGAAAAAGCGGGACGTACTAACTTAGTATATCACGAGATACATACTACCACCGATGTTCCCGTTAGTCAACGCGCGTATCGTGTTAGCGACGAGAAAAAACGATAATTGAGGACCATCTTCACGAAATGATCCGCGACGGTATCGTGAAGCCATCCGTTAGTCCTTACGCGTCGCCGGTGGTACTTGTCCACCAGAAGTGCGGAAAGATACGTTTCTGCGTCGACTATCGCACGTTAAATAAAGTAACCGTGAAAGATCCGTATCCGCTTCCGAGAATAGAGGAACTATTAGGGAAAATGGGTGCCCCAAAGTTCATCACAGCACTGGACTTGAAGAGCGGCTATTGGCAGATAGATCTCCATCCGCAGGCGAAAGCGAAGACTGCTTTCATCACGCACGCGGGAGAGTACGAGTTCGAAGTACTTCCATTCGGTCTATGCAATGCGCCGTCGTCGTTTCAACGACTCATGGATGAAGTCTTCAGGGATGGACATCACTTTTCCATCTGTGTCTATCTGGACGACATCGGCATTCCATCCAGTACTTGGGCAGACCATTTGCAAGCCTTGGAATATGTCTTTCACCGACTGTCTGAAGCAGGACTTACGCTTCAGACTAAGAAATGTCGCTTTGCGCAAAGGGAAGCGACCGTGTTAGGGCATATAGTTAATGAACGAGGGATTCATATTGATCCCTCCAAGACTAGGGTTATAGTAGACTTTCCAATCCCGAAAAACGTGAAAGCAATCCAAAGATTTCTGGGCATGGCGGGATGGCACTCTCGATTCATCCCGCAGTATTCCAAGATCGTTGCACCATTAAACCACCTCAAGAAGAAAGACGTTCCGTTCCAATGGAAGGAAGAACAGCAGGAAGCGTTCCAGGCCATCAAGGATGCGATCTGTATGGCGCCTCCTTTAGCGGCTTACAATCCTAAGTTGCCATGTATCCTGACAACGGATGCTAGTGACGCCGGACTTGGAGCTTTCCTGTCGCAAATTCAAGATGACGTCGAGGTACCTATTGCCTATGCCAGTAAACAGCTGACCGACGTCCAGAGGCGATATACCACCACTGAAAAGGAATGTCTTGCTATCTATTGGGGAGTTGGAAAGTTCCGGCCATACTTAGAGAATATACCATTCACTGTGATCACCGATCACAAAGCACTCCAGTGGTTGTTCACCTTGAAGGAGCCGAATTCTCGACTTGTACGTTGGGCAATGTACTTGCAGACGTATGACTTTAAGATCATACACAAGAAGGGAGTTGAGAACAAGGTTGCGGACGCATTATCAAGAGCGCCTGTCTCGCTATTAGCCATGTCGTTGGAAGACATGACTTCGCCGTCCTCGTCAGAAGATTTCAGTCCAGCGGAGTCATCTTCAATGACGTCGACCTCGTCCTCAACCAGTAGCGGATTAGCTCCTCCCGCCAATCACGCATTGTACCACTCTTTCACGCTGGAAGAAGTGCGGAAAGCCCAACAAGATGAACAAGCCACACATGACATCATAGTCCAGTTATCAGGAGATAATCCACAAAGACATCGGTACTACGAACTGAAGAACGATGTCTTGTATCGGAAGGCCTATGGTAGACAACCAGCAAAACCCTATTTGCCACAGCGGTTCCGGCGGGACGCCATCCGCTTATTTCATGACCATCCTCTATCTGGACATCGAGGTCGAGATCGTACCTTCGATAAGGTTCGGGCCAGATACTGCTGGCCATCGTTCCGGCAGGACGTTACCGAGTACGTCCGCGGATGTCCTTTGTGTCAGATGCACAAGATCCGCAATAGAAAACGTCCAGGTCTCATGCAACCTACGGCCATTACTGAGCCATTCGATTTGCTGGGAGTGGACATAATGGGACCTCTACCGCGAAGCCGTCACCACCACAAGTACCTCCTGGTTTTCACGGACTATGCCACCAAATTTGTCGAACTATACCCGATGAAGAACATCACCGCCAGAACGTGTGCGAAGAAACTCGTCTCCATGATAGTTCGCTACGGATGTCCGAAAGCCATCGTAAGCGACAATGGGACACAATTCGTTTCTCAACTTTGGAAGGACATTCTTAAGATGTTCAAAGTAAAGCCACGATACATCACTCCGTATCATCCTCAGAGTAACATCGTGGAGCGCACAAACAGAGTTCTGGGCGAAATCATTTCGATGTTCGTTGGTCGAGATCACCGAAGATGGGACGAGAACTTACCGTTCATTCAGTTCGCCATCAACTCGACTACTCACACCACAACAGGAAGAACTCCGTTCTACCTTAACATGGGTAGGGAACCGAGATTTCCCTGGGACTTAGACGTGGGGATGCCAGTAGCGGACTTTGTTGAAAGGTCCGCCTCACTCTCAGCTTTAGCGAAGCAACTTGCTTTGTCTAAGGAGCTTGCCAAGAAAGCGCAAGCACACCAGAAGCGCTACTACGATCAAAGGCGGGAAGGAATTGAATTTCCCGTTGGTGCGCTTGTCTGGAAAGAGACGCATCCTTTGTCTCAAGCGGCACGTGATGTCGCCGGACGGAAGTCAGTCATCCTCAACGTCACGGAGCTCATCTTCATGTTCTACCTCGTCACAGTCCGTACCTATACTTCAGGACGCTGGAGTCAGTACTGGTGACGAACGTCGTGAGACTCGGCGAGAACGAAGACAACGACTGTTGAGAGATCAAGAAGTGCAAACCGAATCGTCTGGAGAAGAAACGAGGAAAAATAAACCCTCCTCTTCATCCTCCAATGGATCCTCTTCTTCCCCATCGGAAGAAGTTCCAGAGCCTTTCCCAGAAGTCTCTGATCTACCTGAGGAATCTGAGCCAGACGCCTTCGCCCTATTGTCAGATCCTCCCGCGGTCTTCCGAGTGAATCGGATGCCGCCAGACCTTTCTCCACCTTCCTCTCCTGATAGGAGCTCGATGGAGAAGTCTCTCCCTCCAACCTCTCCATCTTCCTCTCCTGATGGGGGCTCGAGCGAGAAGTCTCTCCCTCCACCCTCTCCTCTATCTCACCCTGACGATTCTAGTTCTTCCTCTGAATCTAAGGAAGACGATACGGAATTGTCCAACCCTGTCCCCATAAATCCGATGAGGTTTGTCAATCCTTTTCGGAAAGGATGGAGACGCGAGATAGTGCTGAGGAAGATTCCAAAGCCTGGAGGTCCGGAAATGGACATTTACTATCATCCTCCAGAACAATATCCGCATAAGACTCTCCGGTCTCGGCCGGACGTTGCGAACTATTTACGCGTGCATGATATCACCGATGTGACTTCGTGTGATTTTAACTTTTCGCGTCAAGCAATATCGCGCGAGCCGTGGGAACCTGTTCGCACCGCAAACTAATAACTTTTGACGCCTTGCCTTCCAGGGACCGATGGGCACGTTCGTGCTTATCATCGAGACGAACGACGCCCCTTATTTCTCAAGCCAAGTTCCGGCAACCGTCATGTTGTCGGCGCCTTTCGCCCTCGTATCCCACGGGGCATTGCGGCTGCTACGGCGCCGCCAGGGAATCCGGCTACAAGAGTGGCACCTGCACGCCTTTGGACAGCGTTGGCCGTCCGCTCCTGCCGATCTCCTCCTGGCTCAGTCGCCGCTGTTGAGGGTGTCCCGCGTTGGAAATGACACCTCCGCCGCCCTTTCGCCAATCGTGTTCCAGGAGGAACGGCCCCTCCTTATCTTGGATCTGGCTGGATTACGGCTTTTGCGGGCTATGATCTGCCCCTGCCTTCGTTGCGAGGGACTCTTGTTCGCGCCGTGCGTCGCGCGCGCGGTAGACGCCCCTCCCAGAGGACATGTCTCTGCGGTGGTCGACACCGTCATGGCCGAAGTACAGACGGACCCCCAATCCCAGGCCACGCAAGCAGTTCAGGTGAACCTCGAGGAGCACCTAGAGGCGGTAGCGCGTGCCGAAGCCGCCCTACATTGGGTGCCACCCGAAGAACTCGCGGCGGCAGCCCCACCGGTCGCCGCCGCTGCCCCGAATCTCAATTGCCGTCCCTCGGATTTCGGAAGGGTGTCCCCCATACCGGACAACTCTGCCCCGCCTTTGAGGACCACCGTCCCCGCCACTTTATGTAACCGTAAAATTAAAACGTAGGAAAGGGGGCCTAATTTCACGGCTCACAAAGATAATTAAATAAAAACTAGCAATACAGAAGTTCCCAGGTTACCCGTTTAAAGGACTTATTGTCCATGACTAATATATATTTACCAAATAATCCATTTTGAGAAAAACACCGGAGTAATCGAATTAATACTTTTTATTGAGCAAAACAAAACACGTTGCAACTTGAACGTGGTTGCGAGACTGACTACCTCTCTTACAACGGCGGCGGGGCTTTTTATCTCCGCCAAACTATATTTTTTAAACTAACAAGAGCCAGTGGCGCTTAAGGCGCCACTCGTGTGAAAAATTGTAATTTAAACAAAAAGAGATGAAGCAGACGACGTTGGAGGGGTGGCTTCTTCGTTACATCCTCCCACCCAAGAAAAGTCGTCTGCTTTAGGGGGAGTCTGACTCGTGGGAGTCTCGCGGCTCCGGGGATCTTCTGGTGGCCGAGGCCACGCCTCCCTTCTTGCTTCGTTTGCGGTGGCGGGCCTTGTAGGCCTCGCTCCGCTTGGGCCTTGGTTTGAAACAGTTTTTTTCGTGGTGTCTACCGAGCTGACACCGGCGGCACAACGTAAACCAATCATCGGGGATCATGTCGGCCGGGGCGGTTTTGGGTCGTACCGCGGCTTCAGTAGGCTGAGGCGTCGCCGAGGCGGAATCTCCACGGCCACTGTCGGCGATCGGAGGCTCCGCTGGGGGGTTTTGCCGTAGTAGGAGACCAAGCCCCCTACCACGTCCTCTTGCGGGGCGAGTTTCCGTGATGAGTACGGCTCCCCTGGCTCTTCCTCGTCCCGCGGGGACGGTGGTCCTCAAAGGCGGGGCAGAGTTTTCCGGTATGGGGGACACCCTTCCGAAATCCGAGGGAAAGCAATTGAGATTCGGGGCAGCGGCGGCGACCGGTGGGGCTGCCGCCGCAAGTTCTTCGGGTGGCACCCAATGTAGGGCGGCTTCGGCACGCGCTACCGCCCCTAGGTGCTCCTCGAGGCTCACCTGAACTGCTTGCGTGGCCTGGGATTGGGGGTCCGTCTGTACTTCGGCCATGACGGTGTCGACCACCGCAGAGACATGTCCTCTGGGAGGGGCGTCTACCGCGCGCGCGACGCACGGCGCGAACAAGAGTCCCTCGCAACGAAGGCAGGGGCAGATCATAGCCCGCAAAAGCCGTAATCCAGCCAGATCCAAGATAAGGAGGGGCCGTTCCTCCTGAAGGTCTCATTTCCAACGCGGGACACCCTCAACAGCGGCGACTGAGCCAGGAGGAGATCGGCAGGAGCGGACGGCCAACGCTGTCTAAAGGCGTGCAGGTGCCACTCTTGTAGCCGGATTCCCTGGCGGCGCCGTAGCAGCCGCAATGCCCCGTGGGAAACGAGGGCGAAAGGCGCCGACAACATGACGGTTGCCGGAACTTGGCTTGAGAAATAAGGGGCGTCGTTCGTCTCGATGATCAGCACGAACGTGCCCATCGGTCCCTGGAAGGCAAGGCGTCAAAAGTTATTAGTTTGCGGTGCGAACAGGTTCCCACGGCTCGCGCGATATTGCTTGACGCGAAAAGTTAAAATCACACGAAGTCACATCGGTGATATCATGCACGCGTAAATAGTTCGCAACGTCCGGCCGAGACCGGAGAGTCTTATGCGGATATTGTTCGGGAGGATGATAGTAAATGTCCATTTCCGGACCTCCAGGCTTTGGATTCTTCCTCAGCACTATCTCGCGTCTCCACCAGGGTTGGCAAAAATTGAGTTTTTTTAAAAAAAAAACAAAAGTTGTGTTTTTTATTGTTTAAAACACGATTTGTTGTTTTAAACTGTTTTTTAAACAAGTAGAAAAAAACAGTAAAAAACACAAAAAAAACCTAGTTTTGAACATGTTTAAAATCAATCTTGCAGAACTAATAGCCTATACAGGGTGTTTCTGATAAGTCTGCCATAAATCAAGGGGCGTGTTCTTTGGGTCAAACTGAGTGGAAAGTGTCAAAGAACATGGGGTGTACAAGAATTTGCAACGAAGATATGACCCCCCAAACATTGGCCCCTAAAACAAGAAAATATTCGAAAATGTAGACTAAAACAAATTCAGCCTTATCAACTTGTTTAGAAATAATGAGACAATTTCAATAGTTTCCCTCTAACATCGTTATTGAACTTTCACCTGGCAGAAGTGTATTAAATGAGTAGAAGTATGCCTACTCTAGTAAAGTAAATTCAAAGTATCATGGTACCTTTCGGTTGGTATTACTTTTATTCTTAACAAGTTAACATGGACGTTACAGGTATTGTTCAAAATGTCCACCAACGGCGTTAAGACAAACATGAACCCGTCTTTCGAAAGATTCTTGGACATGTTGGAAGATTCCTGGCATGTTCCTGATTGTTTGACAACCTTCAATAATTCGTCTTCGCAAGTCTTCCTCATCACGGACTACATTCTTGTACACGATGTCTTTGAGATGACCCCAAAGATAGAAATCGCACGGATTTAAATCCGGAGATCTGGCTGGCCACGCAACTGGTCCTCCACGCCCAATCCACCTCAAATTAAACGTAGCATTAAGATGTTCTCTAACTGCACGGCTGAAATGTGGGGGTGCCCCGTCGTGCATAAACCACATGTCACGAAGTAATGCTAACGGTATGTCCTCGAGTAGTTCAGGTAAAGTGTCTCTTAAGAACGTGAGATATGCTTCACCATTTAGTCTGGGTGGAAGAAAATGCGGACCTAGTAAATGATTACCGACAATGCCGCACCATACGTTTAAAGAAAATTGCTGTTGGTGACTTCTAACACTAGTTCCGTGTGGGTTTAATTGGCGCCATTCGTGGTGGTTGTGATAGTTCAGAATTCCATCCCGGGAAAAAATGTGCCTCGTCGGTTACTAAAAGGACCCGTGGAAATTGATTGTCCTCTACTCTGGCCAAAAACCACTCGCAAAAGTCGATGCGTCTTGGATAATCTGCCGGGTTAAGAGCTTGCACCTTTTGAATATGATACGGGTGAAACTGATGTCCGCGGAGAATTCGCCAGACCAAAACGTGATTAACATGTAATTGTCGTCCAACTTGTCTGGTACTTGTCGAGGGGTCCTCATCGAACATGGCAAGGACGTCTTCCTCGATTTCCTCCATGTCTTCTGGAATGTCTCGCTCTCGAACGTTGTTGGGTTGTACTTGTCCGATGTCCCTCAAGCGCCTGTCAACAGCCTCGAACGTACGACGATTTGGTATGCGTCGTTGCGGAAATTGTTCCTGGTATCGCCGCTGTGCTTCCACTGAATTGCCCTACGCCAGTCCATACATGAGATGCATGTCTGCATATTCTGCATTGGTATACGCCATACTGTACTACCACACGTTCGTTCGAAGTGATACTGTGACGTTATCAACAACATCGCGCTACTTTATAGCAAACCACCGTTTAGTTTTTACGTTTGCGTCATGACTGTCAGCATTGTTTTTTATTGACGGACTTCATTCTTGTACACGATGTCAAAAAAATCTTTGAGATGACCCCATAGACTTTTTAGCAAACCACCGTTTATTGTTTACGTTTGTGAATAAAAAACAATGCTGACAGTCATGACGCAAACGTAAAAACTAAACGGTGGTTTGCTATAAAGTAACGCGATGTTGTTGATAACGTCACAGTATCACTTCGAACGAACGTGTGGTAGTACAATATGGCGTATACCAATGCAGAATATGCAGACATGCATCTCATGTATGGACTGGCGCAGGGCAATTCAGTGGAAGCACAGCGCCGATACCAGGAACAATTTCCGCAACGACGCATACCAAATCGTCGTACGTTCGAGGCTGTTGACAGCCGCTTGAGGGACATCGGACAAGTACAACCCAACAACGTTCGAGAGCGAGACATTCCAGAAGACATGGAGGAAATCGAGGAAGACGTCCTTGCCATGTTCGATGAGGACCCCTCGACAAGTACCAGACAAGTTGGACGACAATTACATGTTAATCACGTTTTGGTCTGGCGAATTCTCCGCGGACATCAGTTTCACCCGTATCATATTCAAAAGGTGCAAGCTCTTAACCCGGCAGATTATCCAAGACGCATCGACTTTTGCGAGTGGTTTTTGGCCAGAGTAGAGGACAATCAATTTCCACGGGTCCTTTTAGTAACCGACGAGGCACATTTTTCCCGGGATGGAATTCTGAACTATCACAACCACCACGAATGGCGCCAATTAAACCCACACGCAACTAGTGTTAGAAGTCACCAACAGCAATTTTCTTTAAACGTATGGTGCGGCATTGTCGGTAATCATTTACTAGGTCCGCATTTTCTTCCACCCAGACTAAATGGTGAAGCATATCTCACGTTCTTAAGAGACACTTTACCTGAACTACTCGAGGACATACCGTTAGCATTACTTCGTGACATGTGGTTTATGCTCGACGGGGCACCCCCACATTTCAGCCGTGCAGTTAGAGAACATCTTAATGCTACGTTTAATTTGAGGTGGATTGGGCGTGGAGGACCAGTTGCGTGGCCAGCCAGATCTCCGGATTTAAATCCGTGCGATTTCTATCTTTGGAGTCATCTCAAAGACATCGTGTACAAGAATGAAGTCCGTGATGAGGAAGACTTGCGAAGACGAATTATTGAAGGTTGTCAAACAATCAGGAACATGCCAGGAATCTTCCAACATGTCCAAGAATCTTTCGAAAGACGGGTTCATGTTTGTCTTAACGCCGTTGGTGGACATTTTGAACAATACCTGTAACGTCCATGTTAACTTGTTAAGAATAAAAGTAATACCAACCGAAAGGTACCATGATACTTTGAATTTACTTTACTAGAGTAGGCATACTTCTACTCATTTAATACACTTCTGCCAGGTGAAAGTTCAATAACGATGTTAGAGGGAAACTATTGAAATTGTCTCATTATTTCTAAACAAGTTGATAAGGCTGAATTTGTTTTAGTCTACATTTTCGAATATTTTCTTGTTTTAGGGGCCAATGTTTGGGGGGCCATATCTTCGTTGCAAATTCTTGTACACCCCATGTTCTTTGACACTTTCCACTCAGTTTGACCCAAAGAACACGCCCCTTGATTTATGGCAGACTTATCAGAAACACCCTGTATATTATACATCGCGGCTCTCCATTTAAGCCACTATTTTTTCCACAGCTGCTTGATAAAACAAAATGGTCTTGGTTTGGACCAAGACAGAAAAAACAAACGATGAGAGTGACGTTTATCAATTGTCTGAAGATCCGATATTGCGATTTTTCTTTATTTATATTAAGTTATTCCTTAATCACAATTTAATTCAATCAACTTATTTAATTGTTAATCGATTAATTCCCTCCAAATTAATTAAAAAATAACATATTTGAGCTTTTTCAAGAACAAATTAGATTTTCCGAAATTATTTTATGATATTAATTATTTTGAAGGGAGTGCGTGTTAAGCGATCAATACAGAATATGTGAAATATTCTACTGACTGTTTATTAAGAGCAAGTGCTCCTTAAATTTAGAATTTCAAGGTGTATGAAATTGTCCGTGTGGAATTAGAACCAGGGACCACTTGAACCCAAAGCGAGTATCATACAGCTTGACCAACGGACCACGAACACGTATTGAGAAGAAAAACTCGAAAAGACGAAATCTAGATCTCCTAAAATTTAGAATTTGAAGGTGTAAGAAAGGGTCCTTGCCAGGGTTGACAAAAATGTAGTTAAAAAAGTTGTGTTTTTATTGTTTAAAACACGATTTAAAATTACATTTTCCGAAAACATTCTAGCATGAAATTAATTATTTGAAGGGGAGTTCGTGTTGAGAGATCAAATTTGAGTATTTGAAATGTTCTACTGACTGTTTAAAAAGAGCAAGATATCTTTTCAAAACGAAAATGTAATTTTTTAATAGCGCATACAAAGTGAGGGTGATGGGTAAAATTGTTCATTTAACCTCAAATGTCCAAATGCTTGATTTCTTTTTTGGCCACTATTAAGGAATTTTCGCTTCCATACTGCAGAGTTTCTTGGTCAGAACTCATACATTTGAAACTTCACCACCCCTTTCTACTTTGTAGGCGCTTCATGTTTTCCGTTTACGGATTAAGCGTATTAATTTTAGCGCTATCAAGGGCCTGGCTTTAAATATTACGCGTAATCACTTTAGAACAGTAAAATGTACCAACAGTGTAGAAAAACGTTGTTCCTTTACCTTAGAAAGACGACAAAATAAGTTATTCTTAATCAAATTATTGAATATCAGTCTTCAATACAGATTGGTAACGGATAAATCAACTGGTAGGGTTTCCAAACAATTAAACACTCATATGAAACAGTCAAATTATTGCAAGGTTTTGACTGAAGCTTATTATTTCTATTATTATTCTAATATTTTCGCTCATTTTCAAACAAAACGAGTTTATAATATTCGAAATTCCTCACCATAAAAAACATGTTTTAAACTGTTTGTTTAAAACGTTTTAAACAAATTAATGTTTTTTTTTCATGGCTGTTTAAAACAAGTTTTAAACCAAAGTTTAAAACAATTTGTTTAAAACTTGCCAACCCTGGTCTCCACCCTTTCCGAAAAGGATTGACAAACCTCATCGGATTTATGGGGACAGGGTTGGACAATTCTATTTCGTCTTCCTCAGATTCGGAGGAAGAACTGGAACCGTCAGGGTGAGATAGAGGAGAGGGTGGAGGAAGAGACTTCTCCCTCGAGCTCCTATCAGGAGAGGAAGATGGAGAGGTTGGAGGGAGAGACTTCTCCCTCGAGCTCTTATCAGGAGAGGAAAGCGGAGAAAGGTCTGGCGGCATCCGATTCACTCGGAAGACCGCGGGAGGATCTGAGAATAAGGCGAATGCGTCTGTCTCAGATTCCTCAGGTAGATCAGAGACTTCTGGGAATGGCTCTGGAACTTCTTCCGATGGGGACGAAGAGGAGGATTGATTTCTCTTCGCTTCTTCACCAGACGACTCGGTCTGCGCTTCTTGATCTCTCAACAGTCGTTGTCTTCGTTCTCGCCGAGTCTCACGACGTTCGTCACCAGTACTGACTCCAGCGTCCTGAAGTATAGGTACGGACGAGGTAGAACTTGAAGATGAGCTCCGTGACGTTGAGGATGACTGACTTCCGTCCGGTTGGCAGACATCTTTATTCGACCAATATAGCTTTAAGTGCGCGATATTCTCGATCCCTATGCTTTCTCCGGTTTCTGGATCTTCTAATTGATATCGCAATCGGTCTAGTTTCTTTGAGATCTTGTAGGGACCATCCCATTTGGGACATAGCTTAGCGGCGACATCACGTGCCGCTTGAGACAAAGGATGCGTCTCTTTCCAGACAAGCGCACCTACGGGAAATTCGATTCCTTCCCGCCTTTGATCGTAGTAGCGCTTCTGGTGTGCTTGCGCTTTCTTGGCAAGCTCCTTAGACAAAGCAAGTTGCTTCGCTAAAGCTGAGAGTGAGGCGGACCTTTCAACAAAGTCCGCTACTGGCATCCCCACGTCTAAGTCCCAGGGAAATCTCGGTTCCCTACTCATGTTAAGGTAGAACGGAGTTCTTCCTGTTGTGGTGTGAGTAGTCGAGTTGATGGCGAACTGAATAAACGGTAAGTTCTCTTCGGTGATCTCGACCAACGAACATTGAAATGATTTCGCCCAGAACGCGGTTTGTGCGCTCCACGATGTTACTCTGAGGATGATACGGAGTGATGTATCGTGGCTTTACTTTGAACATCTTAAGAATGTCCTTCCAAAGCTGAGAAACGAATTGAGTTCCATTATCGCTTACGATGGCTTTCGGACATCCGTAGCGAACTATCATGGAGACGAGTTTCTTCGCACACGTTCTGGCGGTGATGTTCTTCATCGGGTATAGTTCGACAAATTTGGTGGCATAGTCCGTGAATACCAGGAGGTATTTGTGATGGTGACGGCTTCTTGGTAGAGGTCCCATTATGTCCACTCCCAGCAAATCAAATGGCTCAGAAATGGCCGTAGGCTGCATGAGATCTGGACGTTTTCTATTGCGGGCCTTTTCTATTTGTGCATTTGACACAAAGAACATCCGCGGACGTACTCGGTAACGTCCTGCCGGAACGATGGCCACCAGTATCTGGCCCGAACCTTATCGAAGGTACGATCTCGACCTCGATGTCCCGATAGAGGGTGGTCATGAAATAAGCGGATGGCGTCCCGCCGGAACCGCTGTGGCAAATAGAGTTTCGCTGGTTGTCTACCATAGGCCTTTCGATACAAGACATCGTTCTTCAGTTCGTAGTACCGATGTCTTTGAGGATTATCTCCTGATAACTGGACTATGATGTCACTTGTGGCTTGTTCATCTTGTTGGGCTCTTCGCACTTCTTCCAGCGTGAAAGAGTGATATAATGCATGATTGGCGGGAGGAGCTAATCCGCTACTGCTTGAGGACGAAGTCGACGTCATTGAAGAGGATTCCGCTGGACTGGAATCTTCTGACGAGGACGGTGAAGTCATATCTTCCAACGACATGGCTAATAGCGAGACAGGCGCTCTTGATAATGCGTCCGCAACCTTGTTCTCAACTCCCTTCTTGTGTATGATCTTGAAGTCATACGTCTGCAAGTACATTGCCCAACGAACAAGTCGAGAATTTGGTTCTTTCAAGGTGAATAACCACTGTAGTGCCTTGTGATCGGTGATCACAGTGAACGGGATATTCTCCAAATATGGCCGGAACTTTCCAACTCCCCAATAGATGGGAAGACATTCCTTTTCCGTGGTTGTATATCGCCTCTGGACGTCGGTCAGTTGTTTACTGGCGTAGGCAATAGGTACCTCGACGTCCTCTTGAATTTGCGACAGGAAAGCTCCAAGTCCGGCGTCGCTAGCATCCGTTGTTAGGATACACGGCAACTTTGGGTCGTAAGCCGCTAAAGGAGACGCCATACAGATCGCATCCTTGATGGCGTGGAAAGCTTTCTGCTGTTCTTCTTTCCACTGGAATGGAACGTCTTTCTTCTTAAGATGATTTAACGGGGCAACGATCTTGGAATACTGCGGGATGAATCGAGAGTGCCATCCCGCCATGCCCAGAAATCTTTGGATTGCTTTCACGTTTTTCGGGATTGGAAAGTCTACTATAGCCTTAGTCTTGGAGGGATCAATGTGAATCCCTCGATCATTGACTATATGCCCTAACACGGTCGCTTCGCTTTGCGCAAAGCGACATTTCTTAGTCTGAAGCGTAAGTCCCGCTTCAGACAGTCGGTGAAAGACATATTCCAAGGCTTGCAAATGGTCTGCCCAAGTACTGGATGGAATGACGATGTCATTCAGATAGACACAGATGGAGAAGTGATGTCCATCCCTGAAGACTTCGTCGATGAGTAGTTGAAACGACGACGGCGCATTGCATAGACCGAATGGAAGTACTTCGAACTAGTACTTTCCCGCGTGCGTGATGAAAGCAGTCTTCGCTTTCGCCTGCGGATGGAGATCTATCTGCCAATAGCCGCTCTTTAAGTCCAATGCTGTGATGAACTTCGGGGCGCCCATTTTTCCTAATAGTTCTTCTATTCTCGGAAGCGGATAAGGGTCCTTCACGGTTACTTTATTCAAAGCGCGATAGTCGACGCAGAAACGTATCTTTCCGTACTTCTGGTGGACAAGCACCACAGGCGACGCGTAAGGACTAACGGATGGCTTCACGATACCGTCGCGGATCATTTCGTGAAGATGGTCCTCAATTATCCGTTTTTTCTCGTCGCTGACACGATACGCGCGTTGACTAACGGGAACATCGGTGGTAGTGTGTATCTCGTGATATACTAAGTTCGTAGGTCCCGCTTTTTCCGAAAATAGTTTGGGAAATCGTAATAATAAGGTTTTTAAGTCTTCCTTCTGTTTAGGACTTAGTGTAGGCGACGCGACAGCTTGTTCAACATCCTCGATAATCTGAGGTGTTGGAGTCTTTAACCCCGGGAGATTTAACACGAATGGAAATGTTGTTCCGTCAATCTGACAAGTTTTTGTACCGAAGTCCAAAATGGCACGATGTTTATAGAGGAAGTTTTTCCCCAAAATAAAATCGTTTGGCAATGACGGAACGACGTGAAACTCTTGCGTTAGTTTCAACTGTCCTAAGCGGAAGTCTATTCGCGCGCGTCCCTTCGTGAAGGTATAACGTCCATCGCCTAACACTATACACTGAGTCTCTTCTTCGTCCGGAAGTACTGAGTCTGGTTTCAAAGTTCTGACTAAATTACGCCACTGATATAAGCTGATAAAACAAGCATCAGCGCCTGAATCTAGTCTGGTCGCGAAAGTCCCATGCGAATATACGGCATCTATGGCCACGGGAGGATCAACCTCACAGCGACGCACATCCATAGAGCCAATTTCTATAGGGGGCTTTACTTTAGTCGCGCGGCAGGAAGACGATCCCCTTTTGGTCTTCCCGCTTTCGCGTTTTCCGAAGCCTGTTTTTGCGCGACCTCTTGTTTGTCCGGACAGGCGGTAGCATAATGCCCTAAGTGTCCGCACTTATAACATTGGATTTGACTTAAATCGTTTTGCTCTGTCTGAGCCGGTGTAGGTCTATTGGAAAGTCTTGCGTTTGGTGTCGCAACCTTTGATCCGCACCTCCTCCCGGCGGTTTTGTTAAAACCGCGGCGGTGGGAGAATTTCTTCTCCCACTGGATTTACGCGGGGTAGACTTTGCACTGTCTCTAGGATACAATGTGCTAGAAGGGGTCGCCCGTAAAATTTCTTCTGTTACGCGGCCCTATTCTATGAAGCTGCGCATTGTCCTTATGTTACCGTGAAAGACATGGATGCGTATTTCGGGGAGGATATTTCGCTTGCAAATACCGACCAGTTCAGAGTCAGTATACGGAACGCCTAGGTTCTGATTCATCGCGGTGATACTCGCGATGTACGCGTCAAATGACACACTGTCGGACTGTTAAAATTGCGCTATTTCTAGGCGGAGGGATTCGTGCGCTCGTCCCGAAAAGAAATAGTCTCTAAACGCGCCTTTCACGGTACGCCACGTTAGTGCTTGATTAGGCCTATTCAAGTCTCTAAACCAAATTAATGCACGACCCCTTAATATTTGGGGTAGAAGCGCGATAATGTCATCTCCTGTCATGCTGTGATAATCCGAAGGAATTCCGGCGCGCTTTCACCTTCGACACCACTAAATATTAAGTGAGGGGGCGGTTTTGGCCTACTTTTGGCAGCTGGTCTAGTGCCTACATTTGCTAAAGTAGTTGCTTTCAACAAACTTTCACATACATACTGCGGACGGTTTTATTGTTAAGCCCTTCAACACAAAGACGCGCTTATTAACGTCAGCGATTTGAGTTGGGTCTGTTTTTTTTTGTAATGGCGTTGATACCATAGCTGCCGGTACTCGCTCAAACCGTTCAACTTAATGTGTGAGAATTAAGTTGGTTCAGAACACATTTGGAATCGCGGTAGTCTTTCGTTCCATCAGAGTAGTTTTCGTACGTTTTGCGTAGGTTATGTTGAACCACTGGTACTTTTAAAGAGGGGGAAAATTTGTACTTGTACTTGTAGAAAATAAGTCAATGCTTGAACGGTTTGGAAATGCAAACCGGGGTTTTAGTTTAGTCGGGACGAGAGTCTCGATAAGGTAAGGTGAGGCTTCTTTTTGGATTTCAGTTTCCAAGAGCCGGATAAGTAATTGAGTGGGTTATTTAGCTACCATTATGAGTGTACCGCAACATACTGTTCGTAAGATGAAAGAGAAGGATCTTCCTCAAGCGTTGGCCATTTAGAAAGAAAGTGGTATGAACCAGGGTAGTGATAGTCTAAGTACTTGGTTTCAAATTGATCGGAACGGAATGTTCGTAGACGCTACTGACGATGGTAATTGTAAGACAAATCTCGCTTGCATGTTTTTCAGTGATAAATATTGGCAAGTACCTACTTTGAATGTTGTCTCGTAACGTTAGATGTACCAGCTGTATATGTAATCGAACCAACTCGTCTACGTGCTTTGACACAGGTCAAATGCTTGGTACTTGCGCCGCCGTTTTTTCTCGCGAAGATCTGGCCTTCTTGGGTCTATACACCGTTCGACCCGAGTACCGTGAACAAGGTGTTGGTGGAGGGATCTTGAAGGCCGCCCTGGACTACGTCGGTGACCGTAATTGCGCCCTCAATACCAGCGAGAGTCATTTGGCGACGTACCGGGATCGCGCTGGGTTCGGTTTGTTTACCGAATGGATTTTGATCGCCTACGAGAAAGAGGGGCCGATGTCGATTGCATGAGGGAACGAGTACCCGGAGTTAATGTTGTCGATTTCAACAAAAGTCGTTTTGCGTCAGTCGTAGCTTATGACGCCGCGGTTCAGGGTTATTGCCGAGAACAATGACTACGTCTCACTTTGAAGGAAGCTGATTGCGTAGCCATGGTCGCTCTGCGAGAGAATGGTCTGATTGCGCAAAGTAGAATTACACGCGGATACATTATTGGGTTCTGCTCTTTCCCCGCGTTAAGATCAGATTATCTGGTATAGTTCGTAACAATGTTCGCGGACACGGGATGGTCGGCCCGCTGTACGTGGACGATAAAGACGTAGCTGAGGCGGACCTTTCCAGCGGCCAGAAACTATGGGGTTATATATATTCCGTTGAAGAACAACGCCGAGAGCTTAACCTTTTCTGATAAGCTTAATATGGATGTCTTTGGCGTGGTTTCACGTCTCTTAAGGAAGGAATCGGTCCCTCCGGCCGAACCCAATAAGATATGGTCTCAACACGACCTCAACTTCTGCAACTTTTAACTTAGGATAACTATTTAAATTATACCAACATCTGTATTTTCCTCTAATTGTATTGTAAGTAACTGTGAGCTGTACCGTTTTGTTGACTATCTCAATGGACAAAGAGCGTAGGAAATTCGTTGTAGTGTGTTATTCATGTTGTGGTTAATAAAGTAACATAACATCAAAATGAAACCGAAACCAAATTACTAAAAATTGCTCGCTGTGACGAAATTCTTTAAAACCTTCTCGGACAATCAGACAACGTTCCGTCGCATTTCTGTCGCCAATAACTTCCTTGGGTTAAAATATAATAATAAAAGTTAAGTTTATAAAATTAGATTGAAGTAAAAGCACGAAGTTTCGAGAGAAGTGCGGACTTCTATGAGAAGCCTCAATGCGGTCTCGGAATGTAAGTACAGCTTTATTAATTGAAATACAGAAGCCTTTGTTAGTCGAATAAAATTGTTGGAATCTTCAATAATTGAAAAATATGAGTGATTTACCAACTTCTGTAGAAGGAATAGGAGGCAGTGAAAGTAGGCGTGTTTTCGTGAGAACTTAGCACATTAATATTTATTTTTATTTATTTGTTGGTGCAGGTCTAAAAGCCCATATGGCTTATAGAGTAATACCAGTGACGTTTTTTCGTCTGCTTATACATTAATTCCTTTGACATGCTAACTCAAACATTATGTGGTGCTTGTAAAGTAAATGTTTTTGATCCGCCATTTTCAAGGCAAAGTTGCCTGTAAATTCAAGTTAATTACCTATGGATAACATAACGAGTAGTTACACAGTTTATTGGAATTATTCAAATGGTCTGGAATTACACGTCAAAAATCGTTATTCTAGGAGAGCGATAGCTCTCTTAGATAAGACTTCATACCGACTTTAATGTATAAGGATGGTTTTTTGATTGGTTATAACTTTTTTTGTATCGTATTAACTGCTTTGAAAAAATTCCACAGAACTAAAATTCGGGCCCCCAATATGTGGTTAAAATTTCAAAAAGATCCACTCATTAGTTTGTTTTATAAAAAATAAAGTTGCTAAGGGTGGTTTTCATTTGCATAAAATGATTCAGCCCTTTTGGTGAAAAAGTAAAATTTTCCCATAGAAATAACATGGAGTTTTTTTAAAATTTAGCCATTTTGTGGCCACCCTTTTGTTACGTTTGGGAACGGTTTTATATCAAAATTTAAACCTTTTTCTAGGACCATTTTTTAGGTTTTTGAGAAAAATTAATTTTAAGTAAGTCTTGGCCAATGGATCAAGTCCATGCTTACCGACCGCGAGGTGTCGGCGTCCCTCCTTGGGGACTCTCTAGGGGTGACTACCAGCAGGGGCTGCCCTCAGGGTGGGGTGCTCTCCCCCCTGTTGTGGTGCCTGGTGGTGGACGAACTCTTGGGGAGGCTCGGGGGTGCTGGGGGCTGTAGCTGCTTCGGGTATGCGGACGATGTAGCGATAGTCTTTACCGGGAAGTTCCCGGATACTGTTACCGCGCTTATGAGATCTGCTCTCTCTAGCGTGGAGCAATGGTGTCAGGCGGTTAACCTCACCGTTAATCCTGATAAAACTGTCCTTGTTCCTTTTACGAGGAAGAATACTAAGGATCTGTTCAATGATATCTCTTTCTTTGGCCAGGTCCTAACAAAGTCCTCCGAGGTGAAATACCTGGGGGTGATCTTTGATTGCAGACTCACATGGAAGCCAAATCTTGATCGGTGTATTAAGAAGGCCAAGATGCTCTTCTGGAGGACCAGGAGCTCTGTCGGCCAGACTTGGGGCCTCAACCCCAAGGCTGTACACTGGCTCTATACTGGGATCATCAGACCCATACTATCTTACGGGGCACTTGTCTGGTGGACAAGGGTCCGGCTTAAGACGGTGCAGGCGCCCTGCGCAAGCTTCAAAGGCTTGCCTGCATTGGTGTTACGGGGGCCATGAGATCGACCCCAACTGCTTCCCTGGAGGTGCTCCTTGACATGCTTCCTCTTCATCTCTTCATTGAGGAGGAGGCTGTCATGGGAGCCTACAGGCTCAACATTAGTGGCTGCTGGGTTCCAAGACTTTGGGATTGCAGCCATACGAAGCTCTTTCGGGAGTACGCCGCACTTGAGCCGTCGCTTACGATGTGCTCTGACAAAACCGTTACCAGTTTTGATTTCACTAAGCCTTTCAGCATCCACTTTCCCAGTCGGGAAGAGTGGACTAACCTGCTGCCTCTTGGCACTGGGGGTGAAACTATTTGGTTCACCGATGGTTCCAAGACTGATTCCGGCGCTGGCGCCGGCTATTACTGCCAAACCACAAGGGTCGGCTTTTCTGCTTGCCTGGGTACCTTCGCTAGCGTGTTCCAGGCGGAAATTGCCGCGATCTGTTATTGCGCAGATTACTGCATTAACAAAGGGTATACCGGACGGACTGTGAGAATTTATTCTGACAGCCAGGCCGCCCTGAATGCGCTGAACCAGTGTCAGATTACCTCTCAACTGGTGCGCAGCTGCCTTGATCTGCTAGCGCGACTGGCATCCTGCAACAGGGTTCTGTTGTACTGGGTGCCAGGGCAAAGCGGATATCATGGCAATGAGCAAGCCGATAAATTTGCAAAAAGGGGTGCGGAGGCCAAGCTCTTGGGGCCGGGGCCGGCCGTCCCCATCCCCTACAGGCACGTCAAACGGTGTCTGCATGACAGGTTGACTGTCATACAAAACCAGCTCTGGCATAACATGGAGGGGCAGAGACAGACTAAACTTTTTGTCAATGGTCCCTGCAGGTCTCGTGCCAGAGACCTAATTTCGCTCAGCAGATGGGATATTAGGCTGGCCACAGGTCTTTTGACCGGGCACTGTCGGCTTAATAGGCACCTCAATCTGATGGGTTTTGCCGACGACCCTCTCTGTAGGTCGTGTCAGGAGAAGGAAGAAACATCCGCTCACTTACTTTGCGAGTGCGACTGCTTCGCCTCGCTTAGACTTGAATATTTTGATTCACATACTTTGGAACCCTCGAGGGTCTCCTCTATTACGGTGGAGCGAATTCTTCGCTACGCTGCAGCTACGGGCCTATTCAAGGCCTGAATATGAGGATGCACAATATGCCTTTGGCATCGGTGCTAGGGCGCGTACCCTCCTCAACAATAATAATAATAATGTTTAATTTTAAATTTTAAAAACTACCCCAATCTGCGATATTTTAGCATGGATAATAGTCAGTTTATGATGTTAGCACGGTTAAGGCTATTTGGTCCAATTTTCGTAGTGGTAAAAAAACAAGAGAACCTAAGCTTGTGTTAGCTAACAAGTTAAGTTGGAAAAGTACCCCACACATATATATTAAGTTAACAAGATTACCTACGACTGGTAATTAAGCAAGAAAAACATGGCGTTTGAGCTCTTGTAGGTGCTTTGCCCGGGTGCTTGTGGATACTTGTAGGTGCTTGTGGATACTTGTAGGTGATTGTGGGTACTTGTGGGTTCTTGTAGGTGCTTGTGGGTACTTTTGGGTACTTGTAGGTGCTTGTGGGTACTTGTAAGTACTTGTGGGTCCTTGTAGGTACTTGTAAGTACTTGTGGGTGCTTGTAGGTACTTGTGGGTGCTTGTAGGTACTTGTGGGTGCTTGTAGGTACTTGTGGGTGCTTGTAGGTACTTGTGGGGGCTTGTAGGTACTTGTGGGTGCTTGTAGGTACTTGTGGGTGCTTGTAGGTACTTGTGGGTGCTTGTAGGTGCTTGTGGGTACTTGTGGGTGCTTGTAGGTACTTGTGGGTGCTTTTAGGTACTTGTGGGTGCTTGTAGGTACTTGTGGGTGCTTGTAGGTACTTGTGGGTGCTTGTAGGTACTTGTGGGGGCTTGTAGATACTTGTGGGGGCTTGTAGGTACTTGTGGGGGCTTGTGGGAACTTTAAGGTACTTGTGATTACTTGTAGATTCTTGTGGGTGCTTGTAGGTACTTGTGGTAACATGTAGGTACTTGTGGGTGCTTGTAGGTACTTGTGGGTGCTTGTAGGTACTTGTGGGTGCTTGTAGGTACTTGTGGTAACATGTAGGTACTTGTGGGTGCTTGTAGGTACTTGTGGGTGCTTTTAGGTACTTGTGGGTGCTTGTAGGTACTTGTGGGGGCTTGTAGATACTTGTGGGGGCTTGTAGGTACCAGTAGCGCCGCCAGCAGTAGGCACGGGTAGGCACGTGCCTACGTTGAAAAATTTTGGCCTACTTGGGGGGCCTCCATATTTTTAAAAACGTGCCTGTAGAGGCCTTCAAATAAAATTTTATTTCTTACTGTAACAGCGTTTAATTACTTTATGTACTTTCACGGTTTATATTTCTATTTGTTAAAATCAAACACAACATCACACACCTGCATTCACTCCCCTAAGGGTCCGTTAGTACCTGTTTGATATATTCGCTACATTATGCCTTTTTAATGTACAAGAGAGCATTTCAAAAACCCGTTCTCTTTATATTCTAAAGAACAAGATCCCCCGCTAAATTGTTGACCGTTGACCCCAGGTTACACCTCTCGCATTAAAACTAGAAAGGACCTAAAAACGTAGGCGGCATACGTCGCGCAGAGGAATAAAATCTTCCAACTCTAAACTAGTATCGACAACACCCGAGATTATACGAGAGTAAATTTTTGGGTCATTCAGGCTTCGCTAGTGGTGTCAAGCAACAATGGCGAAGGCGAACGAAAGAGGCGTTGTGCACGTGCCTACGTGCACAAAGCCAACTTAGAGAGGACAATACATTCACGTCCCCGTCCGACAGTCGTCCCCCCCCCGCCGCCGTCACATTTCTCGCAGTGGATCCGAAAAATTCCTTTTCCCACTCCCTTTGTTCACAGGTTTGATGCAAAAGGCGCCTTTTTGTGAAAACCATGTCATATTTTTCATTTCGTCTTGTTGAGCAGAGCAAACTTGTCATCTTGTAGTAGAGCTTAAATTTTTAAGACTAAACAAAACAACAGTCTTTTTTAAGACTAAACAACAGTCTTTTTTAAGACTAAACAGTCTTTTTTAAGACTAAACAGTCTTTTTTAAGACTAAACAGTCTTTTTTAAGACTAAACAACAGTCTTTTTTAAGACTAAACAACAGTCTTTTTTAAGACTAAACAACAGTCTTTTTTAAGACTAAACAGTCTTTTTTAAGACTAAACAGTCTTTTTTAAGACTAAACAACAGTCTTTTTTAAGACTAAACAACAGTCTTTTCTTATGGCTAAACAAGTCTTTTTTAAGACTAAACAAGTCTTTTTTAAGACTAAACAGTCTTTTTTAAGACTAAACAACAGTCTTTTTTAAGACTAAACAACAGTCTTTTCTTATGGCTAAACAAGTCTTTTTTAAGACTAAACAAGTCTTTTCTTAAGGCTAAACAAGTCTTTTTTAAGACTAAACAACAGTCTTTTTTAAGACTAAACAACAGTCTTTTTTAAGACTAAACAACAGTCTTTTTTAAGACTAAGCAATAGTCTTTTCTTAAGGCTAAACAAGTCTTTTTTAAGACTAAACAACAGTCTTTTCTTAAGGCTAAACAACAGTCTTTTCTTATGGCTAAACAAGTCTTTTTTAAGACTAAACAAGTCTTTTCTTAAGGCTAAACAAGTCTTTTTTAAGACTAAACAACAGTCTTTTTTAAGACTAAACAACAGTCTTTTTTAAGACTAAACAACAGTCTTTTTTAAGACTAAGCAATAGTCTTTTCTTAAGGCTAAACAAGTCTTTTTTAAGACTAAACAACAGTCTTTTCTTAAGGCTAAACAACAGTCTTTTCTTAAGGCTAAACAAGTCTTTTTTAAGACTAAACAACAGTCTTTTCTTAAGGCTAAACAAGTCTTTTTTAAGACTAAACAACAGTCTTTTTTAAGACTAAACAACAGTCTTTTTTAAGACTAAACAACAGTCTTTTTTAAGACTAAACAACAGTCTTTTTTAAGACTAAACAACAGTCTTTTTTAAGACTAAACAACAGTCTTTTTTAAGACTAAACAACAGTCTTTTTTAAGACTAAACAACAGTCTTTTTTAAGACTAAACAACAGTCTTTTTTAAGACTAAACAACAGTCTTATGGCTAAACAAGTCTTTTTTAAGACTAAACAAGTCTTTTCTTAAGGCTAAACAAGTTTTTTTTAAGACTAAACAACAGTCTTTTTTAAGACTAAACAACAGTCTTTTTTAAGACTAAACAACAGTCTTTTTTAATACTAAGCAGTAGTCTTTTCTTAAGGCTAAACAAGTCTTTTTTAAGACTAAACAACAGTCTTTTCTTAAGGCTAAACAACAGTCTTTTCTTAAGGCTAAACAAGTCTTTTTTAAGACTAAACAACAGTCTTTTCTTAAGGCTAAACAAGTCTTTTTTAAGACTAAACAACAGTCTTTTTTAAGACCAAACAACAGTCTTTTTTAAGACTAAACAACAGTCTTTTTTAAGACTAAACAACAGTCTTTTTTAAGACTAAACAACAGTCTTTTTTAAGACTAAACAACAGTCTTTTTTAAGACCAAACAACAGTCTTTTTTAAGACTAAACAACAGTCTTTTCTTAAGGCTAAACAAGTCTTTTTTTAAGACTAAAACCCGGTCTTTTTAAGACTATAAACCCAAGCGTTTACTATAGATAGTTTAAAACTAGAAATATGAACTCAAGGAAATTCATTTCGGGGGCCCAAAAACGTCAAAAAAGAAAGAGAGATGAAATATTAGTTGATAATCTGAGAGGTGCAATGGAACGGTTTTTGCAACCATCATTTAAGGGGAATGTTAGTAGTCTCGGTGAGAACCATGAGGTTCAGGAGCAGGATGTAGAATGCGAAACTTTGATAACCATTCCAGGCATTCTTCCTGAAATAAATGCTTTCGAGCTTTCAGGTTCAGAAATGGTTACCGAAGAAGCGCTGAAAATTAGAGATACCGATACAGATATAATTGAAAAGCAAAACCCATTAAAAACTGGAGTAAAGAGGAGGGAAGTACAAAATCATTATCAAATTTAAATGCTTTGGATATTAGTTTGGATAAAGATTTTTTGCCCGTTCAGCCAAACCTGGGTTCTTTCCCAAAAACTTTAATTGGTGGCAAAAATCGAGGCTTCAATTAATCTTGGTACAGCAAATTTGAAATGCTCGAATACTCCGTAGCAAAGGATAAGGTTTATTGCTTTTGTTGTAGGCATTTTCCGAGTAGTAGAAGTACGGCTTTTATTACTGGGTTTTCGGACTGGAAAAATATGGCAAAAAAATTTGAAGAGCATTTTAACTCGTCTAAATCTTCTCATCAACAATCATATCCAAAATACTTGGATTATTTGGAAACGAAAGCTAGCGGTTCAGTAGCGTGTCAGGTTAATGACCATCATAGAGTGGGTGTTATTAGAAACCGAGATGTGCTATCCGCACACGTGCAAATAATAATACTCTGCGCCCAACAAGATCTCGCCCTGCGGGGCCATAGGTCTGATGACCGTAATGGAAACAGAGGCAACTTTGTTGAGATTTTAGACCTTTTGAAAACAAAATGCCCTGATTTGAGAGCCAAGTGCGAAAACATGCCTAGTAACGCCAAATATATGCATGGTACAATTCAAAATGAACTAATTAATATTTGTGGAAATTTAGTAAGGAAAATGATTTTACAAGAACTTAATGAATCCGGTGGAATTTATTTTATTTATGAAACGAGAGACAACGCGGGTGTAGAGCAGTTGAGTGTATGTCTTAGATATACTAGAATTAGAGATAAAGCCGTCATAGAAAGGTTTTTGGGGTATACAGATTTACATAAATTTGATTCCGAGAACATTTCATTGGCCATTATCAAGGTTCTTAAGGATTGTGGTTTAAAAATAGGAAACTGCGTAGCACAGACCTATGATGGGGCTAGCGTTATGAGTGGGCATGTAAACGGAGTGCGAGTGAAAACTGAAGCGGCAGTTGGTGGGAATTGTCCGTATGTGCATTGCTACGCCCACAGGTTAAATTTAGTTTTGGTTGACTGTTGCTCCAACATCTTGGCAGTCCGAGAATTGCTCGTTCTTCTACAAGCAATATACAACTTTCAAAGTAATTCGGTTATTATAAGAAGCGCATATTTTGAAGACTCCCAGAAAGAATTAGGTTATGACAAGATCCTAAAAATGCCACAAAGTTGCAACACAAGGTGGTCAAGCAAAAAAAAGGCCTTCACTATTTTAGACATAGGTTCAATGCCGTGATTTTAGCATTAGAGGATGTTATTGAGAAGGGAAAGTCTGAAGAAGCAGCCGAGTGCCGCGGGTATATTTCTCAATTACAAAACTTTAACAACTTAATTTTGATTGTGGCTTTAGATGAAGTATTGGGTATTACAAACTCCCTTTCTGAATATTTGCAAAGTCCGAATGTTGTCTTCACACAAGCAATTGTTATTTGTGAAGCTACTGTAGGAAATTTAGAAAATGTTAGAAACTCTGAGAAGCTGGAATTAATTTGGGAAGAAGCTTCAAAGTTGGCTGAGTCCGCTTTTATCCCTGTGCCAGCGAACCTTTAGCTTCGCGGAAACGGAAGATAATCCCTAATATGAGACTGCGAGACAGTGTAATTATTACCACGACAGGTAACCGACAAACGGAAGTAAAAACCATAATTGGTCAGATGAGTCATTCACTTCGAACTCATTGATAAATTTGTATCAGAAATTAAAAAAAGGCTTTTAGAAAACGCGACACTATACAAAGGTATAATGGCGTCTGATCCTCATTCGGAAAACTTTCTTAACGAAAAGGAAGTCACAGCTTACTGTCAAAAGTAGAGCCGGCTGGATTTTGACCTCGATTCTTTGAAAGTTCAGATAAACATAGCTAGAAATATAATAAAATCCAAAAATTGGAATAGTGTGGCCGAATGTTACAAGTATTTATTGCCAATGAAAGATGGCTTTCGGGATCTAGTAAAATATTACAATGTTGTTTTGTGCATTCCCGTGGCCAATACAGTTTCAGAAAAAAGTTTCAGTTCCCTGAATAGAATTGAAACACGATTACGTACTACAATGGGGGAGGAAAGGTTATCAGACCTGGCCCTTAAAAACTAGAGATATTCCTCAAAATCCTGAAATACATTCCAAAATTCGAAAATATTACAGAAATATACAAAACCACTTACACTTATTTTACTAAATGTCCGATATTGCATCATAATGCATGATAATTTTTTAAAAACAAAGGGGGAGGGGGCCTCTAGATCACGCTGTTCCTACGCGAGAAAATATCCTGGCGGCGCTACTGCCTATTCCGTTAACACGTTCAGACAAGGGCTTTAGGAGGTGGTTGACCAGTGCTATTGCATTGTTATCATTGGAATTTATTTTGTGATTTATTAATTTTTTAATTGAGTAGGCGACAAATTGACATCTCTCCACACAATCATAGTGTGATTCATGACCTTGAGAAACTATCTGGTCATAGGTTAACTTAAGGTAGAGTTAAAAGTAACTTTTTGAAAAGTGTACAATGGTTTATATGACCTATTAGGGAAATTCGGAACCTTATTATTTAACAAACGTGAAGATAACAAAGGATATTTTGACAATACCTATTTGAGAATCTCTAGAAACGCTTTACGCACCCTGTTTTTTAATCGATTTATTACAAGTATTGTCCCTTATTTGCGGTGTTTATACCAAAATTCTATTTATAGGCCACTCTTTTGTTGACAATTTTTTTGACATAAAAAATCCATCGTTATTTTGTTATAAAATTGGTAAACTATTAACAGGCATGGGTCCGAAATGCATTGTGTGAAAACATCTGGTGACTGTTACGCTATTGTTAAATGATTGAGGAATGTGGGCGTGTCTATTCAGAAATTTCGTTAGCTCAAGGAAGCATTTTTGTTGAAAAATGTACAATGGTTTTATGACCTATTAGAGAAATTCGGAACCTTATTATTTATTAGACGTGAAGATAACAAAGGATATTTTCACAATGGAGAATCACTAGAAACTTTTTACATACCATGTTTTTTATTTATTACCCCAATAAAATTGTCTCTTATTTGCGGTGTTCATAACAAAATTCTATTTATAGGCCGCTCTTTTGTTGACAATTTATTTGACATAAAGAAAATCCAACGTTCTTTTGTTATAAAATCGGTAAACTATTAACAGGCGTGTGTCAGAAATGCATTGTGAGAAAACATCTGGTGACTGAGGAGGCGGTAAGATATAAAACGGCAATTTACTCGGTATTTGGTAAATTACTGGTAATATACGGACGGCAAATTACCGACTCACATCTTTATGAGTTAAACTTACTAGTTGCAATATTTCGATATTATAGTACTTCCATCTAATACGTACTATCTTGTTTAACCTTTTTTATGGTATTGTAGAATATAACTTTGTTTTTGGGTAGAAAAACTGATGGTTCGTCGATCGTGTTTTCATGGAAATTTTGGCTTATTTCTAAGGCGCTCATGGGCTCATAATTACCGATCCGCGACAATTTGGTCTCGCCGTTTTGATCTCAGGACAAATGGGTCTCGAGACAATTGGGTCCCGGGACAAATGGTTCTCGGGAGAATTGGGTCTCGGGACAAATGGGTCTCGAGATAATTGGGTCTCGGGACAAATGGGTCTCGGGACAATTGGGTCTCGGAACAATTGGGTCTCGGGACCTAACCCAACCCAACATTGTTTGGGGGAAAGAAGATTATTTATATGAGTATTAAAAGCCCGCCTCTTACCACGAACAATTTATTAGCAATAATAGAAATATTTTGGAAAATGTGTCAGATAATTAATAGGAGAATATTTTGGAAAACGTGGCAGCTAATTAATTGGAGAATATTTTGGAAAAGGTGGCAGCTAATTAATTGGAGAATATTTTGGAAAAGGTGGCAGCTAACTATTAGAAGAATATTTTGGAAAAGGTGGGAGCTAATTAGTAGGAGAATGTTTTGGAAAAGGTGGTAGCTAATTAGTAGGAGAAAGTTTTGGAAAAGTTGGCAGCTATTTAATAGGAGAATATTTTGAAAAAGTTGGCAGCTAATTAATTGGGGAATATTTTGGAAAAGGTGGCAGCTATCTATTAGGAGAATATTTTGGAAAAGGTGGCAGCTAATTAGTAGCAGAATGTTTTGGAAAAGGTGGTAGCTAATTAGTAGGAGAATGTTTTGGAAAAGGTGGCAGCTAATTAATTGGAGAATATTTCGGAAAAGGTGGCAGCTAACTATTAGAAGAATATTTTGGAAAAGGTGGCAGCTAATTAATTGGAGAATATTTTGGAAAAGGTGGCAGCTAACTATTAGAAGAATATTTTGGAAAAGGTGGCAGCTAATTAGTAGGAGAATGTTTTGGAAAAAGTGGTAGCTAATTAGTAGGAGAATGTTTTGGAAAAGGTGGCAGCTAATTAATAGGAGAATATTTTGGAAAAGTTGGCAGCTAGTTAATAGCAGAATATTTTGGAAAAGGTGGCAGCTAACTAATTGGAGAATATTTAGGAAATGGTGGCAGCTAATTAATTGGAGAATATTTTGGAAAAAGTGGCAGCTAACTATTAGGAGAATATTTTGGAAAAGGTGGCAGCTAACTGCTAGGAGAATATTTTGGAAAATGTGGCAGCTAATTAGTAGGAGAATGTTTTGGAAAAGGTGGTAGCTAATTAGTAGGATAATGTTTTGGAAAAGGTGGCAGCTAATTAATAGCAGAATATTTAGGAAAAGGTGGCAGCTAATTAATAGGAGAATATTTAGGAAAAGGTGGCAGCTAATTAATTGGAGAATATTTTGGAAAAGGTGGCAGCTAACTATTAGGAGAATATTTTGGAAAAGGTGGCAGCTAATTAATAGGAGAATATTTAGGAAAAGGTGGCAACTAATTAATAGGAGAATATTTTGGAAAAGGTGGCGACGAATTATTGGGACCATTGCTTTGGAAAAGGAGGCAACTAATTAGGTAACCAGATAATCACGAGACCAAACCGTCCCGAGACCAAATAATCACGATACCAAATAGTCCCGAGACCAAATAATCACGATACCAAATAGTCCCGAGACCAAATAATCACGATACCAAATAGTCCCGAGACAAAATAGTCCCGAGACCAAATAGTCCCGAGACCAAATAGTCCCGAGACCAAATCGGTGAGACCAATTAGTCCCGCGACCAAATCGGCGAGACCAAAATGGCGAGACCAATTCGGCGAGACCAAATTGTCCTGCTCCGATATATTGTATTTAATTATTACGCATATCTGTACATCTTATAAAAAGTAAATATCTGATGGCTTAAAATCTGTGTTTTATTAACTTTAGGCCTACAGAGAGCTGGTTCGACCTGGTTAAAAGGTGACGTCAAGGTTGAATATAGCTTTTAGTTTTGGTTTAAGTTAAGAAGATGATGTCATGGGGGGTGAAACTAACAGGCACGAGCTCAGGCTAGTCCAGACTTGTCTGAAAAGTTTGGTTTGAGTTTGCTGGATGAGGGGATGGCAGCCATCTTGGGGTGGCGGCCATCTTGGATCTCTGCGAATCTAGGTAGTCCCTACTACTGATATCTTAATTGTCACCTCTTGGACAGCTTCTATGGAAATTTTACATGGTATCACCCATTTTCCTTGCCCATTAAGGAAGCTGTTAAATTGGGATTTAGAAATCAACCTAATTCCATGGCTCAAACGAACTTTCGTGTACTTTTTTATTGGTCACTTTAGATCGACTGAAAGATGTTGAAAGTATTTTCAAAAAGGAGTACGCAAGATTGGACAACGGAGCCCAGATTGCGAGGCCACGGGAAAAAAACATTTGTCCAATGACAAAAGAATTGTTAGCTGAAACGAAAAATTGGAGCAAAATCGGTACACCGTCAGGGAATATCTACGCGTGGCAAGTCACGTAGTTGCAGAATTGGACCGTCCCACAGTGCCGATTCCAGGTGTTATACATGCGCAGCCAGCGACGGCAGCAGTTGGTCCAGCCCCGGCAACACATCGGTCTAGTCCATCCAGCTGCAGCCAACCCTATTCGTCCAGTTCTTGCCCCACCCCCCCGGTCCAGCGCCGGTACTTGATGTCGACTCAGCCCCGGCCATCGTTCCAGTTCTAAACCTGGCACCCGGAGTTGACCCATATCCGGGCCCAGGCGTCGGTCGAATCCAGGTCCCAGAAATAGGCAATTTGTGCACGGTATGCATGGTAAATAGAAGAAATACTGTGTTTGTTCCATGTGGCCATACTTGCGCCTGCGAAAGATGTATAGACACGATCATGAATAATGATGTGCAAAATAGGAAGTGCCCATATTGCAGGACCCTCGCCTCAGCAGCTTACAGGACTTTCAACCCATAACTGCAGTTGTTTTTATACTTTACCATTGTTTTCAATTTGGTATTATGCTTTTTCAATTAAAATTTTATACAGAGTCTACGATAGTTATACGTTATTCCAGTTGTGACACTTGGCGTTATACTTACGTCCATTATATATTAGTCCGGTATACGCTATTCCAGTTGTCAAACTTGGCTTTATACTTACGTCCATTATACATTAATCCGGTTATACCGTATTCCGGTATAGAATATCGCGGTTATAGGCTAGTCCAGTTATACTTTATTCCAGTATTGGATAGTTATACCTTATTCCAGTTTTCAAATACGACGTTATACACTATTCCAGTTTTATTTTATTCCAGTTCGTTGTTATACCTTATTCCCGTTATACTTTATTCCGCCCCCCCGATTATTTGGGGCAACTTAAAAATGAGTTAGAACCTTATGGGCAAGACGCTTATATTTGTAAAAGGGGGAGTGCTGGACCCAAGAACTATTCTATGGACATTCTCGACCCTAAAACGGGCAAAAATTAACAATATTAAAGGTAAAGGATTTTATTTAAACGCCTTTACTGAAAATTATATAAATTTTGAAACAATGAAGAATCTACTGGGGGTAAGCAATGAAGGTGAACCCTTAATGAACTCGGTTCAAGTTCCTATTCGCCCACAAATTAGACGTCTTCCCGATCACACTCTGATCTTTATCCCTCAGACTAAAACATATCAGGTCGTAGTGGATAAAGTTAGAATTCTATCTGAATATAAAACTACCCCCTACGGATTCTATTAACTAGAATCATTGATTTGTTTTCCACATGAGCTACTTGTAAATATTTCTATAGCTGAATGAGTCTTTTAATTAGTATCACGAGTATTATTTTTAGTATTATTAACTTATTTTAACTATAATCGTGTATGACTTATGAAAAAGTATATTTTTAGTCATCCCATAGGGAAGCTCCATTTTAATAACAACCTAGATAATCGTACCAAAACGCATCGTAACCATTATATTTCTTTATGAGTACTAAAGATACATGTTTATGCAATGTGCTTAATCGTCTTGTAATTAGTAATATACGCCTAGAAGTAAGCTTTTTTTCAATTTGTATGTATTTTGCATTTTAGTCAATTAGTGTTGTATCCATTGTTTTACTATCAAATCGTATCAAAAACATTATAATACTTTATGAGTATTGTAGGTACACGTTTATTTAAATATATTTGATCGATCATCTTGTAATATAATATTGCTATAATTTCAACGATGGTATAAGGATATATATGCCCTTAATAATCTCGCATGCAGTAATATTGCTATAATTTCTATGCTTATGCAACTATATATGCTTAATCGTCTCGTAATATACGTATAAAAGTACGAGTTTTTTTGAATTTGTATATATTTTGCATTTTAGTCCACAAGCATTGTATTTGCTATCAAAATCAGTATAATTCTTGCTTTTTGATGATGTTTTTCAGTAATGATTGCGCATTTTAACTGTAATCGTATTTTAGCGCGTATGAAAAAATATAATTTTTAGTCAATCCTTTGTTTGTTTAGTTTAATATTTACCTAATTGTGCTTATTCGCCATGTATTCTATGTAATTTGTATTTTCTGATGTTTTATTTCTGATGTTTTATTAGTAATATTTTGCATTTTAGTAAATTTGTTTGTTATCAAAACTAGCGTAAATCGCAGTTTCTGACCTTTAGCAGTACTTCTTCATTTTAACTACTTATCGGTAATTATACTTATTAATCTACTACCAAATTGTGTGAAAACTGTCGTAATTCCCCTTTTATGATATTAAAATGCACTATTGTTTTAACATAGTAACTCAATAACCAATACAAAACAGGAGAACACTCTACTGTAAAACCGCATCGTATTTGTACCCTTTTCAATAAACTAAGTAAACCATTAAAACTAGTTCTTTAGTATAACATAAGCATACAGGGAGAGACCTCAAAATCATACAAAGAATAACATTACTAGAAGGGTGGGTGTAGAAAGAGCCTACTGAACCCATAGAATTACCACTAAATCATACCATAAATGTACACACTATCCTAAAGATACACCAAATAATAACAATACAAAACATACACCCTTACTGTAGAACTTAGTCGCTGCTTAATTTTCAATAAACTACGTAAACCTAATCTAGTTCTTTAGTATGACATACACATACATGGAGAAACCTCTAAATCATATACAGTATAGCAATATTGGAAGGGTAGGTGCAGAAAGCGCCCACAGAACCTAGAGAATTACCACTAAATCATACCCTAAACGTACACATTATCCTAAAGCTACACCTCGTAATAACACTATGGACACTGAATGCCTTCACCAAGTCACATGACGTCATACCTAAACACTAAAAATTAATTCAAATTTCCCGCCAACAACATTACGTGACACGTGACGTTATCAATTCCTCCCAACCCCACCCCCTCAGGCATGATACACACTTGGCAAATAGTAATAATCAACCAGATCTCCCGCCACCACCAAAGGGGCATGACAATGGTTATGCCTCCCTCCCCACCCTCAAGCACGGCACAACCTAGAGGAAAGAGATAGATAGAAAGGAGGGGCAACAAATGGGGTGGGGGTAAACGCCTAATGAGGGCTCCATATAGGCCGACGTTACGCGTCAGGAGAGTACCATTCACATGTTTTTTGGAACTCTTTGGAACGTCGCTTCCCTCATCTTACTAGAACGTAATATTCAAAATTATTCTAAAAGTACACCTACAGTGTGGCTTAATTAAAAATAAATTCCAAATATAACGCATAGCTTATCCAGTCATCCCTAGAACCATGTCCTCAAGGTTCTTGTTGATGTCGTGGCTGACTGGATTGACGTTCATTCTCATAGAGATGAGATGCCACTTACGATCAGAATTTTGCGAAACTAACTTCATTTTTCTGGACACCATTGACGATCTTGCTAGCTACATCGTCACTCCAAATTTTGTTCAATACGAACCCTCGCAAAGTCACTTAGTCGACCGAACTTCAGATGTAAGTGCAGTATTGAGACACAAGCATTTTACATTAAGACTTAACAAATGCGATTGAGGAATTAATAGTAAACCAAGGAAATATAGAAGCAGCATAGGAATCTTTATGTCCGCACCTTCACTGTGTTGAAGACGGGACTGAGATGTGGGCGGGTACTTTAGTACACTCATTGCAGTAGTGACGTCAATCTGGATATCAGAGAATCATCGACGCACCACGAGAATGCTATGCGTTGCTTCGATGTTTTCCACTCAAATTTTATTACAATTCTACGGTTCATATTACAGAACGAACGAGATAGAAAAATCTTGAAATGTTTGGAGGATGTTTCGAGAACACCGAAGATACTCGTACATTGGGTCGATATAAGCAAAACATATTTACACGATCTATATACAGAGGAGAGGCCAAATGCACTCATCGCAGCGGCCTGAGAGTTTTTAAAGGGATAGCCTACACCGAGACCGTGGTCAAAAATGACGAATCAAATATCAACGATTTTAATTTCTACTCCTCGAAAATTCGCTCGGAATATTTGTATTTCGGAATACCGAACTCGATCGCGACATAGTACAAGATATTCAGCGAATATATCACATTATTATTAATATGATGGAATACATCTTTGGTCTTAGGCCACAAAATTCTTGGATCGGAGTTCCATCTAATTCGTCCTTAAACTTGCCGAACAATTTCTAGTTTTTATCACTGAAAAGTACGTGATCTTTGGGATAAACCGAAAAATTATACACTTCACTTTTCGCGACGAAATATTTGTAGAGATTGTCCGTCTGGATTAGATACGTCCGTGACTCTGTGTCCGTAAACAGAAGTTTGGCATCGTTCCCGTACTGAGATCAGATGACATCGTAATGAAAGCGATACATGAGTAACTTCGATAGGTCCAAAATCGCAAACCCGGTGTAGATAGGTCTGTTAAGCATGAGGCACTTCTTTAGTTGGTGAATACCCACAAGGTCATTTTTGAAGATGGTGAATCGCTTGAAGGTTGGAGAGCTGGCTTTCTTTATAGCACGTTCCGGGGTGAAGGTTGAAGGTGATCCATTTTCTCCATTGTTTTACCTATAATAAAAATGGTTCTTAGTGCTTAGTAAGTTATGTTAGGATAGGTTAGGGTTAGGTTATGAATATGGTCAATTTGGTCATTACGAACCGTATACAGCTTTATTTTGGAACTTGAAAAAATCTTTTTCGAAATCCTTGACTTCCATCTTCCTTTTTTGCGAGTTGAATTCAATAAAGGGTTTCAACCACGCCCTATGTTGAAACGTTAATATCCGGTGGATGGAAGGTGGCCATTAAAAGGGCCGTTTTTGGGCAGTTTAATCTGTCGTGCCCAGGAGCAAAAATTAGCTTGCCTTTTCAATATAAAAAGGGTAAAAATGATATAAGGTGGCCCTCAAAAGGGCCGTTTTTGAAAGTTAGTTTTCCGATCTTTTCTTTTAGGTTTACGCCGCCGCCACTGGCCTAAGTGGCCTCCTCCTTCCATTTGTTTTTACCCACTCTTTGGCGGGGGGCTGGGTTGATTAAAAAGCTTTTCGAAATCCAGGGACCAAAAGCTTTCAGGGGTGCAGGGTCTTTTTTTGACGGATCTATGTCGTGAACATAGGTTCTACCGCCGCTTCCGCTCATTATCGGGTAAAGATGAGTAGTACTAAAAAATATTTTTAAACACCGCGACAGAATACGATTACTAATAATAAATCCATATACCTCATCGCAGTTTAATAATAAATCCATATACCCCATCGCAGTCTTCGCAAGAATGGCCAGGTAAATGCATCCTAGCCGCCTTTCCCCGCACTGGAAAATTAAAATTTTTCTCATCCACTTTCCCTTTTTCTGGACTGCAAAAATAAAGTAGTAAAACTATTTTACTGCGCTTAAAATTCGCCATAGTTAAATATAATTACTCATCAAAACTGTCCAATCGCGGCATTTTCGCGGCTTTCCGCTCATCCAAAGGAACAGAGCCCCAACGGCTAGAGGACGCCGGTTCCGACCCTTCCCCTGTTATTGCGCGCGAAAAGATGGTTTCCGATTCTGCCAAGATATGTTTTAATGAAAAATACAAAAGAAAAAACCTAATAAGAACATTTAATTAAAAGTATTTACGTCTTTGTCTAAGAGCTTCCTGCAGGTTCTTTATTTGGGCCTGCAAGGACTCATTTTCCACAGTCAAAGTGTTCACTTTACTAGACAGCTGAACGTTTTCTTCGACCAACCTCTCGTTTGCCGTGTACAAAACTGTACAGATAAGGAATATACAGTATTTTCTAATTTACCCAAAATCATAAAAAGTGTAAAAAAAGTTATTTAACCTTCTTGTTTAAATTTATGGACATCTTGCATCCCGCGATAAAAATTCAACAACTGATCCATCTAGTAAGTTAAGGGGGAAGACAACTGAAGACTAATCAAAATAGCCCGTTTTAGTTCGAGTCCAGTCCCCAAAATAATAGCCCTATACGGATGAAATTTTACTGACTTATAGTTAGTTCAAACCTTCTCGTAACGATAAAAATATTTTTCATTATTTTTAACTCAATATTTAAGTCAGAATATTTTTTCCCGCCGGTGAAGTTTTGGATGTAGTAATTCGAGACCAGCTCTTACAATTCAATACCTAATTATTTGCCCAATATGTCATTCGAAAGACAATTTTGAGCTGTATCGATTAAAATAATTTTGAATTAAATCCGTCCACTAATAAAAGAGCTGCACCAGAAAAACTTCAAATCTAAACAGCTTCAATACTTAATTCCTAGAGGGCACCCTATCTGGGTATAGGCTAAACTCTGAACTTCTCCTGCTATATAGAAGTTTTCCTTCTATGCAGGCATAAAGACTGGCGGGCAAAGGTAAAACTGGCCACCGCAGCAAGATTTTGAAGTTCTATTGTTGTACAGAACTACCGAGGGGAGGGGTATATACGGGAGACTATGAATGCGATTTAGAAAGGCTTCATTCGCTTCGTCAAAGAATTTTGCTGCTCGTGGATTTCGGGGCTATTCCCGCTTATCACCAACAAAATTCTTCTTTATCCTTCTTGAAATTAGGCCTCACTGACCCTCTCCCGGGTGTTCAAATAAAATTTACTTTACTAAATGATTTTTAATAATAAAAGGGAGTCTGAAATGGTCATACAACCAGTTTTAATCAATTTAGATAAATTTAAAATAATTTTCATGTTATTTCATTATTCTAAATATAGATAGCTTCCACTAAAAGGGCTAGAGAAATTTCCTCGCCCTCTCTCAGCTTTAACTGCAGTGCAGTGTTGTCAGGCCCTCTGAAAGAGCCAAGTTAGTCAAGTAGCGAGTGAAACTGAACTGCTAGCCTTCTTCACTGCATTTTGTTTGGCTCACAAGCGGTCTGGCGTCGAAAAGAGACGTGGTCGTAGTCTAATACATGGTATTGGAGTAATATTTCTTCCTATAATGAAGGTGGCGCTTTTTTCTACTAAGAACTTTTCTTGGTGGTCTTTTTTTCGATTAACTTGATTTTTTTCTTAGGGTGATTAAGGAAGACTTAACTCTGTTGTCATATACATTTTAATTTCGAAGTTGGTTAGCGATATAAAGTCTTAGGAAAAGTTTAGCTAAATAAATTAAAAACTAATATCGTTGTGACAAAATTAACTAAGCCTATATACTACTGGCAGTAGAGAGGGCCCTAGACTGTGTATCCCTCCATCTGGGCGTTCTCTTGTAAGAGGGGATACTGTACGTGCCCAGTAGGGGGATGACACTGAGCTAAGAGAGAAGAGTATGACGTTTCCATATGCAGTACTGTCATAACTGTATTAAAGTGATGCAAAGGTTCACTAACCGCAAACTATGTGTACATTTTAGGAGCAAGACTCACACCTTATCTGACACTCAAATTATCCCTTCTTTCGAAAAGCGCTTCTAATTCTAGGAGAAAGGTCGCTCTCTTAGATAAGACTTAATACTGCCTCTAATGCTAAAGGAGGGTTTTTTAATTGACCGTAACTTTTTTCGTATAGTGTTTGCTGCTTTGAAATTTTGCCAGTGAACTAACATTTGGGCCCTAATTATGTGGTTAAAATTTCAAAGATGTCCAACTAATAGTTAATTCTATAAAGTATAAAGTTGTTAAGGGTGGTTTTAGAATCCATAAAATTAATCAGACATTCGGTGAAAAATACTATATTTTTCCATAGACATAACATGGGAATTTTATAGAAAGTGGGGGCCAACCCCGCAGGGATAAAAGGAAAACTATTTATTCGATACGTTTGGGAACCATCTTAAATGAAAGAGAATAGTTCATTGTAGCGCCTTTTTTTAGTTTTATTAAGATCAATTAAGTTATCATTATTAACTCATACTTCTAGTTACGATATTTTGGATATTGAAGTTACGGCGTTTTACCACTGTTAGAGACACGCATTTGGCCCTAATTTTTTATATTGGACTTACGGCGTTATTGTCGTGATTCACGCCGTTAGAGGGATATTAAGTAAGAAAAACATGGCGTTTGAGCTCGGGTGCTTGTAGGTTCTTGTGGGTGCTTGCAGGTACTTGTGGGTACTTGTAGGTACTTGTGGGTACTTGTAGGTACTTGTGGGTGCTTGTGGGTGCTTGTAGGAACTTGTGCGTGCTTGTAGGAACTTGTGCGTGCTTGTAGGTACTTGTGGGTACTTGTAGGTACTTGTGGGTGCTTGTAGGTACTTGTGCGTGCTTGTAGGTACTTGTGGGTGCTTGTGGGTACTTGTGGGTGCTTGTGGGTACTTGTGGGTGCTTGTGGAGCTTGTAGGAACTTGTAAGTGCTTGTAGGTACTTGTAAGTGCTTGTAGGTACTTGTGGGTGCTTGCAGGTATTTGCGGGTGCTTGTGGGTGCTTGTAGGTACTTGTAAATGCTTGTAGGTACTTGTAAATGCTTGTAGGTACTTGTTTGGTGCTTGTAGGTGCTTGTGGGTGTTTGTAACCATTGTTAGAAACTAGAGAGAGAAATTAGGCAGTAAAACTGATCATGCCCTGAACTATGAGAAAGAACAATATGACGGTTGACTAAAGTACACTTGATATTACATCATTTTGCAAAACCGCGAGTAAAAATCTTACTGTCCCTTTTGAATTTGGCGCCATTGGTTTTAGAATAATTAAAATGTTCCACTGCGAAGCATGCCGGTCTCGAATGGGGATGTAACGTCTTTAGGAACCTTTCAAAACGGTAAACCATACACGTACTCTCCCAAAAGTAATTAAAGTAATGATAAAATGTTTTCGGGGAATGGAATTGTGGTCGAAAAGCCGAGATAAGTAAATTTTTGAAATTGATTACCAGTAAAATAATTTATTTCAACGGAAAACGGTAATGGAACGTTGTTTTTTCTTAAGCATGCATTTAAGTTTCAATTAAAAAGAAAAATTAATATCTGATCCTTCAGACAAGTGATAACCTCAGTCTTATCGATACTTTTTAAGTCTTGATTCTAATGAAGACATTTTTGATTAATTATGAAGGGTGTTATCGTCACGATTTATCAACCAAAACTAAACGTATGTAAATGGTTTGAAAATGAGTGATTAGAGTAAGTGTTATATTTACGATACATAGCAATAACTGAACGTATAAAATAGGTTTGTAAATCACTAATTTTAATAAGTGTTATTTAAACTAAATATAAACCAAATATAAACGTGTGCAACCAGTTTAGAACGGACCAAATTCTGATAAGTTTTGATTCGACGTTATTTAGACGTTCAGAAACGTTGGATTGAGTGAGCAACTAGATCTAGCGTTTCATAAAACTCGTTGCTTATAAAATCCATGAAAAAGTTTTATAAACCCCTGACACGAAATATAAATCAAATATTAACGTGTTTTTGCTGCCTGGGTATGAAGGAATATTAAAATATGCATTTTTAATCAAGGTAGTAAAAAATATACTCAAAAAGATCATTATTTCTCCCTCTGGGTAAAAACCAAGCTCATTTGTTGAATATATATGCATAAAAATGGTTTGAATAATATTACTAATCTATGAAGCAATATTAAAATATGCATTCGTAATCTAGATAGTCAAAAATAAACTCAAAAAATCATTATTTCTCTCTCTCGGTGTAAGCAACGAGTTCATTTGTTAAATTTATGTACTTTGAAGTGTTTCGGAAACGGGCCCCTCAGTGAGATTGCACATTTTATGGAAGATCAAGGAGCGGAATCCAGGCGTAAATCCAAAATTTCCATTTCGTCACTGGTTAGATCGCTCATCAAAACGAGCAGCGTTCGTTTTTCAAGAATCCCAGTCAATATTGAGACTGAAATTTGAAGAAATCATCTTGGAAGATATTAACCTAAACTGTTCATCTTCAAGGTATGTTCATTTAATTTTCCAAAAAGCCTCGTCGAGGTAACTAAGATTGGTATAACTCTTCACTTCCATCCCGCTTTGCGGTGCCTGCACTCTAGGCATTTTGGGTCCAGAGAGTGTGCAGAGGCGGCTAAGGGTCAGCTTTCTTATACCGAGCGTTGCCTTTCCCTTTCCTTACATCGAAGAGACTTATTGAACAAGATATTTTGGGGAAGAGGGGTTCAAGTCAATTTGGGTCATCAGTTTCGGCACTTGGATGCAACTCAGTGTTAATCTTTTTGATTTATCGGGAAGCATTACATGTTTAAACGCTTATTGTAAGTAAAAATTAGCGGACATCTTGGCGTAAATTCTGCAATTTTTATAGGCAGTAATCGTGAGAGATATCCATCGACAAAAAGGTTACTGTTCATCTCGCGCATTAATACGCGGCTCTGTAAGATAAAAAGCGAGAAGTCGGTCTAGACTGTCTTCAAAATTGAACAAAAAACATGGGTTGCCTCGAGATTTTGCTCGCGTTAATAGGAAACAAGGTGCTAAAATTGTTTTTTTGCAGTTTTAATTTATCACGGGAGTGATATCGTAAAAAAGGGTTAACCTGGTAGGTAAGTTGTCACTCGCAAAGACCTTAAAATTTGTCAAGCTTAGCTTTTATTTGCACGAGCCAAATTTCGAAACCACTACCTCTTTTTGTTCAAGGTCTTACGATGCCCTCATAGAACGCGAGAGTTTGATACTAACTCTTTATGCAATAAGTACACTAAGAAATTACCGTAAAATTTACAGTCAAATACTCGGTAGCTAGCTGTCAGTGAGAGTGAAAAAAATCTCAAATTGAAGTTAGAAATCAATGAAAAACGGTAGCAAACAAGATGGGCCCGTCACACCAAAACATTATTGCACAAATAATAAATTTATAGGAAATTTGTCCAGTGAGGCAATTTCCCCTATAGCTTTGTCAAAGTTATCTTATTATTGTCCCTGCTTAGAAGATTACCGACATAATAACTCAGTAAAACAAACCTAACGAAAAGAGACTGGAGATCGGAAAGTGGGAAAAAGTAGCAACCCATTTTTCAATAAGTCTTTCTCGATTGCGTGGACTTTCTTTTTCTCAATTATTTGGAATTGAAGTCTAATAAAAGTCCCGCTATTCGACTTAAATGTGTTTGATATTGTTATTATATTACTGAAATAAAACTGATAATGAAGTTGAAAGTTCAAAAAGTGGCCGAAAGTGTTGTTAATTTACTAAAATGCGTTTGAAAACGCTGTGAAACGAAAACATTCAATTGAAAGAAAACTAATATGACTAAGAAAGCGGATAAAAGTGTCGTCAATAAAAATTACTGTGAAATGACTAACCTAACGAATAACAGTTACATCATATCTCTAAAATGTACTTGAAAGCGATGGTAAATAACTTAAATGTGATTGAAATAGTTCTTAAGTGACTGAAGCTGAAAATCCTTTCACGATGCTGTTAAGTGGATCCCTAGTTTTAGGAAATGTGACCAGACTGGTTTATATTCCCCGGTGGGGTGTTTGTACCTCGCGGAATAGGGACAGAGCACCTCAATTTACATAGAATTTAACAAAGTTTCGTATATTCTCCCAACCCAAATGGAATATCAAACCATCCGCAAGATTGATGACAAACAATCCATGCAGAGAACGGTGAAAATCCCAGAGTTCTTAGACCTGAGGGGACGCTTTTTTAAATAGGCGGGTGGTGACCCCAGTAATTTCACGACACTTGGATAAATTGTCCTGGGCCGATCAAATGTTTTTACATCTCCAAGTGACGATATTGTGACGGAGAGGTATTACACTGGACGTGTCAGGGTGTGTGTGTCTGTCACCGCTTTCGCAGTTACCAAATCGGAGTTCACAGAAAGCAATTTTTTTTATCATCGTTAGGATTAAGAAATACGAGGCGATCGGCTAGGGTTACAAGAAACGCCTAGCCTCCCAATGGCAGTGCTTCCACTGCAAACAAAACCTCGTGATTTTTTTCGTTTAAAGCATTCCAAAGTAACTCCTGATGCTTGAGCTGAACTAAATTGAATTCGAATTTATATACTTTCCCTTCATATTCAAAGGGATATGATAGAAGTATTTACCCCATCGCTAAATATAATGATGGCAATATAAAGCTTCACGTAATTGCGGGTTTCCTACTAATTTATTGAGAATCAATCGCCTTATATACTCTAAACTTTTAAAAATTGTAATAGAGGTATACGCTTGAATTCAAACGTCAACATTAGCTATGTTTAAAATGATTTAGGGACTAAAATTTGTCAAAACGATTTAACTAGATATAAAATAACGAATATCAATTATATGTATTTAATTATTTAAGAAAAACCCCTTAATTGCATCTCGACTTGGAGAGGTTTATTTTGGTCTCTCAACTTGTTCTAGTCGCGTCGATCGAATATGTATCAACGCTAATTGTCTTGTATTTTGTTGAACTATGCGAGTCATTCGACGGGAAATGGAGTCAGATAGCGTGCCAGTATCCTTTTACTTAGATTGCTAAATCAGAGCCTTTATAGCGCATAGAGGATATAAAGAAGAGGAGTAGTCACTTTAGCCTTTGCCAATATAAAAGGGAATATCTCGCCAAATATTTACTATTCAATTCTGATTTTTCTATTTGGGTACAATACCTTCTCTGTTATTGTTGTTGAGGAGGGTTCGCGCCCTAGCACCGATGCCAAAGGCATATTGTGCATATACCTTCTCTGTACAATACATATCATTAGTGGTTGAAAACGTCACCTACTTAACTGTATATGTGTGGAGGCGGAGAGTGATATTTAGACAAATCAAGGTAACCACCAAGAAACCAAGTACCTTAAGTTGCTCCAAAAACTTTTACGATAACTGAATAAAAAAACTATCCATTCCTCTTCTTTATATCCTCTAAGATAGCAGTCTACATTCTCACGTATTCGTGCGCGCTTGATAATGGTCATTATAATTCTAACGCTTTTTGACATTGTGCCTCAAAACGCTACAGCATATTGTAGAGTATTCACTTTTCCAAAAGTTGGCAAATGTAGACACACCTTAAAATCAAGTAACGATCGACATCGTCATTTCGCGAAACAAACAGATTCCCATGTGTAAATAATTCTGTGTATTTTATAATTATTTTTAAATTTGATGTAAATTTATTTCACTATCTCTTTAAAAAATTTGTAACACTATCCCTTTAACTAGTTCAAAAAACCCTACCACAAATTCTCAACCTTTAATCCGAACTACCCCGCCTACTTCTTTCAAAAGCATCCCAAACTGTCCCTCTTTCTTTAACCCTTTCTCCCTGCCTATAGCCATTGCATTGATGCTATCCCAGGTAGTGGAAAGTTTTGTAAAATTTTCCAAAAAGTGTACCTTATTTTTTTCTTATAACCTGTATGCCCGCTAATCGGCAGAATTCTCTCGGAGCCCAAAGTAAAAGGGCTGTTCACCAAAGAGCACACAAAAAAATAAAATATTTGTTGAAATCAAAAAGTTGCCTTATCTTCTAAATTTTTTCAGTCGGTTTAAAAGATAAGATGAAATCAAATCAAATTAAGCTCTCCCAGCTAAAAAATTAAACTAAAAAATTAAATTAATTCCCCTAATCGGAAAAGTTCGGAAAACAAAAGAACAAAATCTACACCATGACATTAAATTTTCAGATCTCGTCTCCGTGGAAAATGACAACTCGCACATTTTCGCCAAATTTCGAAGCTAAATAACAAATTCTCTGGGAACATCAAATAACGTAATATAATACATCAATATTACTCAAATAATTTGGCGTTATCGGGTAACGTAATCAACTATATTCACTATGTTATTTTCCAATGTAACCTTGAGAATGGCCCTGGATAAGGTAAGGTTTCAAAATTATCATTTGCAAAAATTGATCGCTTCCAAGACACTAGAGAAAGTGATTTTTAAAACGACATTTATATTCCAAGGATAAAATTTCTGTTTTCAGGCATACGTCATGCAAAATACGGACGAATTCAATTTCAAAGCTGTTTCTAAATATTATTCTGTTGTAGCGGAATTTTTAACCAATTTCAAAACGTAAATGCATGCAGTAATTAAATAAGCTTCCTGATTTTAATTTCGATTAATTACAGTAATAAGCTTCAATTAATTCCTGACGCTGGAAATCTCGTAAGTAAAATTCGAATTTTAATTTCATTTCTTTGTAAGAAAAGAGTTTACGAGTTTTTCACGAAGTATGGACAAAAAAAAATAATATTTTTGAATATTGAATAATCTTCGGCACATTTCCGACCGATTAAACTCTATGCGTTTACTTTTTTCAGAATACCGACTTGAGATATGATTTAACTAACTATTAGTGGGGTATCCATAATAATAAAGCATACATTACTGGTTATTAACTGGTACCACCCATCCAATTCACATATTACACGTTTTTGGTCAAATGCTTTCGACCGGAAGATGTTAAAGTCACCAGAAGGTTTAACAGTACCGCTTATGGGGCATTAAATTTTGATAATGAACCTGACCCTTAAAATTAAACCCGAAAATAATTATCAGGCTTTGCTCATTTTACTCTTGTGGGCTCTACTTGTCAAAATTTTGTATTGGAAACTAGCACAATTGGGAACAACCCTTGGTAAAAAGCAAATAGGCAAGAGTTTGCATTTTACCTAAAGGTTTTTGAGTAATGTTAGGCTTGTATATATTCTTCTTAATACGAAAGTCATTTCACATTGAAACACGTAGGTTCTCTGGGGATCGCAATCGTGTTATTTGTGTCAATAACAAAAGCCAATGTGTATTCGTACCACGTTTACCAATCATCCCCAAAAATCTATACTCTTGACGACTTAATGAAGGAGCCCAACATGAAGGTCTTCGTCCAAGATGATTTTCACATTAAACGCTACATGAAAGTATGTCACTATGTCTTTGAAGAAATATTAATTCCGCTTTTAAATCACAATATTATAGCATCTCTCTACTATTATGTTTTCCCTTTCTACATGATCTCTTCTTTTCAGACGTTTTAATCCCACTAAAAATTCTTAAGACAGTCAAATAATAATAATAATAATAATTACGATGCAGATCACCGATCACTTTTGACACTTTCCTTTAGAAAAGGTCGAATCATAAATATTATGCATTTCCAGAAATATTTCCATGATTTTTACGACGATTATCTAGAAAGGGTTATGAAACTGAAAGAGTCTGGGTTTAATGAAAAGGAAGTATTCAAAGCGAACGAAAATATAGCGTTTATAGCCTATTCTACGGTAATGCGACGTCACTGTTTCTGGTATAAACACCTAGAGGGAGTCAACTACGGCGAGATTTTCATGGAACAACCCTTCTCCTATCTATTTTCGCAAAACGCATCCTTGGAAGGCAGAGAAATATTCGTTCAAAGGTACCAAAACAAGACCCTTATGGTTACATAAAAAATAATTAAGACATACCCTAATTTATGAAAATCTAATTAACTCATTAGCTCTTAAAATAGTTAATTAATTACTGACAGATTGCAAACTTTTCTGGAAACTGGTCATGATATTCGTAGCGAATTCGTATGGTTGACCAATTTTTGCCTTGAGATTGAAAGCAACAAAGATCAAATCATCAAGAATTTGACCTCTAACCTGAAAACTTTGGCTCCGGCTTTCACCAGTCTAATTGTTCTGTACATGTTGAGTGTGATTGCTCTCTTGGTCGAACGTGACGTAAAGAAGATGAATCCAACTACAGGCCCGGATGATACATACAAGCAGAAATACAAACTCAGACCTAGGAATTTTTTTCGATTAAAGCATTCCAAAGTAACTCCTGATGCGTGAGCTGAACTAAATGGAATTCGAATTTATATACTTTCCCTTCATATCCAAAGGGATATAATAGAAGTATTTACCCCATCGCTAAATATAATGATGACAATATAAAGCTTTAAACAGTTGCTAAAATATCTACGAGTTTGCGTTGACATGACTTAAAATTAATTAATCGCGGAAGTCCATTAAATTATCGTAGGAAATAACAATTACAATAGCTGGTATAGCGTACGTCTCTGCTGGGGTAAGAACTTCTTTAAACTCCATGGATGGGGGGTTAGTTTTTCCCCCTTTTCCCAAGGTAACTATGTTACCGTGGTGTTCCCTTAGTTTTGGAACTCGGAGAAGGTAACTATAAAGTAACTATGTTACCGTGGTGTTCCCTTAAGTGAGAGACAACGATAAGGTAAAGTAACTATGCTACCGTGTTGCTCCCTTAAGTGAGAGACTACGATTGGGTAACTACAAAGCAACTATGTTACAGTGGTGGTCCCTTAGTTTTGAAACTCGGATAAGGTAAATAAAAAAGTATGTATGTTACCGTTAAATTAATTTTAATTTCAAGTATATCGGCGTGTAATACTTTTCCATAGTACATTTAACTTTAGCTAAATTTAAGTTAACGCTATTATTCGCTTCAATTAGAATTCCGTTATAGTCAAAATATCCTAAACATTTCAAATTTATTTTAGCCATATACACGCATAGCTTTTTTAAATTCTGATTGTTAAATTTTCGATCTATAAGTACAACAGCCTTGCTCCATAAAGAAATGGTTCCTTCCAAACGTTCCTTACATCCGACAGCCGTAACAACGTAAATTATATCGGGTTCTAATAGGAATAACAATCAAATCTCTTGCTTGTAAAGTTCCGTTTCAATAGTTGTGCCTAGTTTTAGAGATAATCGGTATTTTTTCGAAGGACTAAGATATTGTAAAACAAATTTACGTAGCCAAATAACACCGGGAACGTGAGTGAAAAACGAACTGTCCAATGAGAAAAAAGGTGACCAAATGCGAAAGAATTTACAATAACATAATTGGGAAACTTTGTTAAAACGACGGCTGTTTTCGATAATCGTGGCAAGCCCCTAATATAATTCCCGAAAGTCACTATTACGCAGTGACGAAGTTTTTCTAGTATGTAGAGGCACAGGGATGTGCTACTATGGTTGTTATTTATGTCGGCGGTAAGTTGAAATAGTTTCGAAATCCCTTTGAATCCATGTGTTGCGAATAATCGAACTTACACAAGTAAACTAGTTTATTGCCATCGTCGAACCGAAAGTTTTTGCGAATATCCGGAAAAGTATTTTTGTGGAACGTGCGCAAGGTAAGCCCCAATTCTTTGCATAATAAATAGTCGTGACCTGATGGCCGAGCGTCCGTATGGAAAATGAGCCAAAAGAGCTTCTCCCGCTTCAACGGTCATCATTTCATCTGAAATTTGAAACTATCATTCACTGTATGCTTAAGTTTATGTCGATGATAGTTAACATTACTGGCTGTGGTATTTAAAAAGTCTGTGTTGTTACAATTGAGCATGTGCGATAGTCTTTCCAAACGAGATGTGACCAAATTAATGTACGGTTTGAATATGGCTTCGCACAGGAGCTTTAACGTAGCACCTGTTATGACGTAAAGTGGGTTTGACGTGATTAGATTAATATTCCTTAACTTCTTTGGCATCTTCTATCTACTTCTGTAACATTTTCAAACTCTTTCGCCACGTAGATTGCTTCTAATCGAGCGACGCCCGTACACTCTACAGGAAAGTCGGACAAAATACGATTTAGCAAATCTGTTTCCTTGAAAACTGTTCAACCTCCTTTTCCATTTTCTCGGATGATTTTCGTTTTCTTCTGAAAACCCATGGTGGCGCCTTTAAGAAATAGATGCGAGGCGTATGGTTCCTGAAAAGGGGTCTCTGGATTTGCATGAACATACGAATGACATTTTGAGTACAATTTTAAAAAAGTTACCACCGAATTTTGTTCGATGAAAGGAATGTTAACGTCGTAATAGAAGTTTCCAAAATTTCCCAACCAACTTGGGAAATATTCTTAGTATGGTTTCCCTATACCCAAAGCTTTTAATCCATTCAACGACCACAAAAGGTTAAGTTTCCTCTTCCGTCGGATAATTATCAATTGCTACGTGATATAATAATTCAACGATTACGCTGCTATCTTGCAAGTTAATATTCAATGAGTTCGTTAAAAATATTCAATCAACTAAAAACAACGCTCTTATCCCCATAAAAATCACACCACATGAGCTCAATAAGTTCTTTACTAAGCCCCCTATCCCAAGGGACCCCCATGATTCCCAAACCACATTCGAAAATATTACACATATTACGAACTCCATGGCCCTGATACCGGTAGAAGAAAACGGTCCTTACATCCATAAACAAGGTACGGGAGGGATCGGCCCCAGGGGCCGATAGGATAGCGCCTAAAATTCTAAAAAGGATAAACCTAAATATACTGAAGCCTCTAACTTATTTAATAAACTAAACGTTTACAAGTGGATGCTATCCGAAAATTCTTAAAAAAGCGATAATTACAAGCATTTTTAAAAACGGAGATCCCACCAGCCCCAACAACTACCGACCCATATCTTCGTTATCAGTAATGGCCAAAGTACTCGACCAATGCTTTAATCAACGCCTCTTAATCTTCTGTGATAAATACGGTATTCTTAATTCAAAGCAATTCGGCTTTCGTAAGAATCTAGGAGTAGACTCAGCAGTAGCCAGAGTATATAAACAAATTATAGAAGGGTTAGATAAGGGTAATTATGTGGTAGCACTCTTGATCTCAGAAAGGCCTTCGATATGATTGATCACAAAGTTTTGCTAGCTAAACTGTATAGGGTTGGAATTAGGGGCCCCGCATATGAGTGGCTTAGCTCCTATATCACAAATCGATGCAACCAAACGAGGGTTAACAACAATTATTCTGACGCAAGTTGCGTAACGTGTGGGGTCCCTCAAGGCTCAATACTGTCTCCTCATCTGTTTAACATCTTTATTAATGACTTAACAAGTACTGTTGATAATGATATCTAAGCACTCCAAATGAGGAGTAAAGTTTTCTAAGCCAATGTCTTGGAATAGAATCTTACAGTCCGTAAGGGACGAGAGTAAATAAAGCGCGACACCACCGTAAGCACTCGAAGTGCGATCTTGACGGTAAAGAGTTAAACCCGAAAGGGGTTACTCACTGTCTAGGGCCTCTGGGGACCACCAGGTTTCGGAAATAGCGACCAGGGAGAGGCCATGTTGCGACACTAACAAGGCAAGTTCGGAGAGCTTGTAGCGAGTATTTAGACTATGGACGTTGGTGAGTAAGACCGAGGTGAAGCCCAGGTTGAAACGGGTAGCGGTAGCGGAAGAGAGGGAACTACAACGCGAACACAACCGATGAGACCCGAAATGCCGGAAGAGGATGCTGGAAAGTCAGCAGGGGTGCGCGGATGTGGAACGCCAACCCGACGAGCATTCGGGCTTGAAAGCGGGGCAAAATGCAGGGTGACCACAACAAAGCCTTGAAAAAAATATAGGAAAATAGGAAATTAACAATTGATTTATAGGAAATTATAGGAGATGTTTCATTCAAAAAATAGGAAAATATAGGATATTTGCCATTGAATAAATAGGAAAATATGGGATATTTGCCCTTGAAAAAATAGGAAAATATAGGTTTCAAATGATTTGGAATTAATAAGACATGATTTTCAACACATACTGAAACAGTATTAAACAATTCAATTTAAAAAGATTAAAAAAAATTCGTTAGCCAGATACCTCATGAAACTGACGGAATACTAAACTCAGGGCCCGATTAACCAATTTTTCACTCGGGGGCCGGGATAATGTGCGCCCCCTTAAGTCGGAAAAAAGTAACAGCAAATGTTTCTTAGGGGAATAGTTTAACTCAATGCGCCCCCAACAAGCCTTGCGCCCGGGGGCCAGCACCCCTCGCCCTCACCCCTTTAATCCGGCCCTGATTATAACATACTCAAAGGGCATCTCCCTATCTCTGGATCAACCAGAGTTACGAGCCTCCAAAGTTGGGTGTAACTATGCTATTTCTATGGAGGGGGTATGTTAGTGAACACTTTCCTCAAAAACTTTGCCCCTGTTTACTCGATGCCCAAGTTTTTAGTTTGGTTGGATGGGGGGCTATATAGGACTATAACATAATCAAAGGCCATCCTCGTATCTCTGTTAGAACCAGAGTTATGAGCATCCAAAGTTGGGTGTAATGCTATTCCTATGGAGTGTATGTTTTTGAACATTTTTCTCAATTACTCGGCTCCTTTTTACTCGATCCCCAAGTTTTTAGTATGGTTGGATGGTGAACTCAATGCGCCCCCTCCCTTTTATTCCGGCCCTGACAAAACTAAAACTAAAAACACGATCTGAAGCAGACGACAAGTTTTTTTAACTCTATTTTTGCCGCTTCCCCATAACATTTTCCATGGTGTAATATTATCGGAGTGAGAATTGTTTCCTTAAAAGTGCCCTACATTGCAGCTAAGTTTCCTAAATAATAGTTCCATGGTGGCAGGCTGGCAGGCTGGCAGCATGGATTTATAATGCAAGCAAAACGTTAGCTTGCATTATTAATCCTTGGTGGCAGAAATGTAAAACTGCATTCATGTCTGTCACACTTCAAATTTTTGAGTGACATCTACTAAAAACAAAAGTGAGAGCGCGCAAAATGTGAAAAAATTTCGAAAAATAGGCAAATATAGGAAAATTGTCTAAATTTTAGGAACTAATAGGAAGGTATCGAAAAAATAGGAAAAATTATAAAATATAGGAATTGTGGTGACCCTGGGACCTGAATTTTAAAAGAAGGAACCAAAAAGGGGCCAATGGTAAAACAAAATGGTATCTTTATTATGTGAAAATAGCACATTTCCTCTGGTCAAACTGCTTGGACTAGTTTTTTTTTATTTCTAGAAGTGAGTGGGGTTACTGGTCCTTGGGACCAGTTTATTAACTGCAAATCTACAGGAGAACAAAGGCTGGGACTAGTCAGTAGTCCAGTTTATTTCGGACACTAGGGGGTAAAGTTAGGTTGTTAAAAAAGTGTACCCCGTGAAAATAATTATTTTAAAGACGATAAAGTAAAATAACAATTTACGTTTACTACTAAGGAAAAACGGTAAATATAATGAAAACGGAATAAAATTAAAAAACATTGACTTTAATTGATGGTAAAATCTTAAGTTAAGTAAAAGTAGTTTTATCAGTTCCCTTAAGAATTGTATCTGTTCTGTGCACTTAGACAAATTCCATTACAGATTTGTTCCCATTAACATCAGATTCACGCTAAAAAACCAAAAGAAACAACAAAATTCACGAAAGTAAACAATTCAAATCAATTAGAAATAATATAAATAGTAATTACGGGCTTTTCTTTTGGGGAATCCATCATAGACTGATCACTGGCAAGATGAGATGTAAAATGAAGAGCTTTACTGGGACCTAAAGAAAAATAATTACAATAATAAATTAGCTTAGCTTAATTACTTTGTAATTAGTTTGCCTTTATAGTCAGTAAATGTAAATAAAGATGAAAAAAATAACCTTTATGCCGAATAACTTGAGAAATGCTGCTGCTGAAACTAGAGACTCCAACGTGTTTCAAAGTGTTGCTGCCAGATTTGTTTAAAACTTTTAATTGGTATTCCGCAGGAGGTAAAGAAAAAACTGTGGGAGATTTTTCGGTTGTTGCAATTGGAGTCTTCGAGATTGGGACTTGAAACTTTCGACCAGACTAAAAAATAAAAACAGAAAATTCATTTTCTGCTTTTGTTCTTTTTTACTTCAAACTTCATTCGTTACATTAGGAGTTTTGCGAATTGGTATTTCTTTTAATTGTTTTACAGTCTTAAAACGGGAAGGAAGCGGCTGATTTCTAATGTACTGCAATATAAAATATGATGAATAATAACTTTAAAAATGAGTGGAATAGCAGATTACTTCGCCAACTGGGCTAGTAACATCCCATTTCTTCAATCCACTCGGTGTTGGAAATTTTCGTTTCTTCTCCTTTAGAGTCGAACCCCCTTTATTTGACAATGAGGGTATTTGCCTCCTTTTCGCGTTTGAATTTGGTCTGGGACTCCAAAAAAGTCCAGGAGGACTTGGTTTACTGATAGGAATGTCTTCTGCAGATAAACGTTTCTTCTTTGGGTCCGGAGTAGTGTTTTCTTTCATTCCTTCTTCAGTCAATAGACTTATTCCACTGATGAATGTTTGAGCATCCAAATATTCATGGGAAGATTTTGCTGTTGTTTTTTCGGTAAAGGAGTTTCTTGAAAGATCCAGCGCATCAATTATGTTTAGTTGAGGTTTATTTTCAAATGATAAACGCGTGGTTTTGATGGAATCCAAATCCATATAAAAAAATCAGCTTCAGGACTGCTTTCAATTATTGAAATGGGAGATTGATTGTACAAAACCGGGGGCGAATTATATTCCATTTCTTTCATTGTTATAGGAGAATCAGGGGATTTGTTCATTTGATTTTCCTTAAAACTAAGACTCTTCTCCAAGAGCAGAGACAAATCTTTAACATTGTCTGTAGACTTAACTACTTCATCAAAGACATCAGTTTTGCGTCTGGATAGTTTAGACGTAAGTTTTTCTTCTTTTTCCCCAACTTTTCCAAAAAATATCTCATCATCGCTTGAAATATCATAACGTTTCGGCAATGATGTATCCATTTTCACTTTAAATTAGTCAGTTATCATAACAGTCACAACAATTTTGACAGTTGGACCAAGTTTTAGCCAATTCAACTAGCTTAGTTATTAAAAAATGTTTTAACTTACCTTTATTATGTTGAAAATGCGTATTAGGTTTAATTTCAATTAGTTTCGACTCAACGTCTAGTAATACCACCACTAAAACTTCCCAAACGGCCAGTACAAATTGTATAACCGTCGAAAACACGCGCCAAAACCCTTTGAATAACGTCTGCTTAAATTTTTGTAGAATCGCAACCAACCAATCAGAGTTTAGCGTTCTATACAAGAACCAATGAAAACAGGGTATCGATTTTTGAACCCATTTTGAAATAAAATTAGGTCATGTTTGTTTTGGTTGTTGTTGTTGCTAGCAGGGGATTTTCTAAAAAAATAAATTTGTTTAAAAATGACAAGTTACTTATAAAATTTTGGTAACTGGTTCGAAGGTAATTGGTTCGAAATACACTTATTTCACGTTTGAACACTTATTTTAGCACTATATTAGTGTAGAAAAGATTTCACTGGCTGGGTGTGATCTCTCAATGCAAATGCAAATAAATTTCACCATGAATTCATGATTTCACGCTTTAAACTTTATACTTCCACTACGCGCAAATTAAACACTACGATGCGGAGAAATACACATTTACAGATATGGCTCACTCGAGAAAAGGGAAAAGAATGCTCGAAGAGTAGAGCAATTACGTCTACCGTTATTGGCACGCTATCGAAAACACAAATCGAGCAATTTACAGAACCAACATCATTACATTTGGAAAGAAGGGTATTCTCGTCTAGAGAATTTTCAACAAAAACTCTATACTCAGTTTTTGCGCCTAACGAATGATTTCCCTAGTTGTAAACAACTAAACGATTTCCTATGTTACGGAAAAAAACTGGAACTTGACATGTACAGGTACGAAACTGAAGTGGTTTACAGTAACTGGGAATTGAGGTTGGAATCACGCGTATTACAGGGCTCCCACCGAAATCTCAAAAATAAATAGGAGAAAAAGGGACTTTTCACGATAAAAATAGGGTAAAATAGGGACCAATCTTCCCGTTACACCCCTCTACAAATCCCGAGATAAGCCTAACTTCCGGCGATAGGGAATAAAGGGTTAGCGCAAATTAAAATTAAAATACGCCCATCTGTTTTTTTTTAAACTTGCGTTAAGCTTTACACGTTAACTTTGGAAATTTTTACCTCTCCGAGTGACGTATGTCACGGAGAGGTTCTAAAATCGACAGGCATGTCTGTGTGTGTGTGTCTGTCTGTTGTTATTGACTTACACCCCAGGGGAGCGCGTTCGCAGTTTCCGAATCGAAGCAAATGTGTTCGCTATTTCCGGACCGCATTCACAGTTTCCGGAAAATTCAAAACTTGAGGCTATCCACAATTCAACTGGCCACTGTTACTTCATCTGACTAGTCAATTGTCCATTCCACATGAACACCAATCTGTATTCATTGGCTTCTTACACCACCATCTTCTGGGCGTTGTTTTTGACTATCCCACATAGACACCAGTCTGTACTTACTTGCTTCTAACACCACCATCTTCTCATCGTTGTCCATCCCACATGGACAGCAGTCTGTACACACTGGCTTCTAACACCGCCATCTTCTGGTCTTTGTTTTTGTCCATCCCACACGGACACCAGTCTGTACTTACTGGCTTCTAACACCAACATCTTCTGGTCATTGTCCATCCCACATGGACACCAGTCTGTACACACTGGCTTCTAACACCTCCATCTTCTGGTCTTTGTTTTAGTCCATCCCACATGGACACCAGTCTGTACACCACCATCCTTTGGTCTTTGTTTTTGTCCATCCCACATGGACACCAGTCTGCACACCTGGCTTCTACTCCAACATCATCCTTAAGGTTAAGACATACGCGGCGATCAGCTAGGGTTACGAGAAACGTCTAGCCTCCCTAAGGTGGGGTGTCCACCAAAGGTTTCCGCAATTGCGGTTGTTCTTGCTTTTAACTGTAGTTCGACACCCTTATATACTACCTATTTTAGTAAGGCGAAGCAACCGGCGTATGCTTCATTTCAAACGCCAATATTAGTCAAGTCTCTCAAGAATGTTTAATTGTTCTTTTTCAAAACGATGTAACGTTCAATAAGGCGAATAACTAACGAAGAAAATATTAAATATTAATTATATTTATTTTAATATTTAAGATAATCTTGTTTCTCAATTCAAAACAAGTTGGGAAAACCAAAATATTACCTCTCCGTGTTGAGAAGATTATATAACCTTAAGTATCCAATGAAAACGTCGACCTTTTTGCCCTCATCCATTCCCGCGCTTTGCGCTTCCGCATTTCATCCTTACTCTCAACATTATCTTCCTCCATTTTACATACAAAAATTAAATACTCACAAAAAGAAGTGGCTAAAACCTGCTGGCTCTTTACAACCACTTAATTAGACTTAATATCCAATTTCCAACAACAATGATATACCGGTAGTTTAATTGACAACCTACTAGCATCGAAATTCTTATTAAGAATGGCTCCCTCGGATAAAAAAGGGCAATTTTCAACTAGGTGGGCGTTATCTCATTAGATTTGAAAAATATCATCATGCCTAACCGTTTGGAATTTTTTAAAGCAATCTTAGCACCAAAAATATTTTTTGATACAAAATAAATGTTTTATATTCTTATTAAGAATAAATCAAGAGGATAAAAAAGGTCTGTCCTCTCGTAATTTTTTAAGCTTTTATCATGATTACTCTATACATCAGTAACAAGGAGTATAAACCCATTAGTGGAAGCAGTATTTTTTTTTCCGAAACAATCTCGCTTATGTTTATCCTCTCTAGACTTCGCTAAAAACGTATTACTCCTACGTAAAATATTAATAGACAGGCAAGGATTCATACCATTAAAGGAGCGCAATATTATCCATATTTTCATTTCATATACAGAGAAAAGAAATTATTATGTTTCTGAGAGGAGCTTCCCATTTTTGTTGTTGTTTTGAAAAATATATCGCAATGCACTGGCCTTGATAGATATAGGAGGCAATGAATGAAATATATCACAATGCACGTGCCTTGATAGATATAGGAGGCAATGAAGGAAATATATCGCATGCACGGGCCTTGGTAGATATAGGAGGCAATGATAATCTCTCTCTTTGCACGAGAGGTTTATCTTTAATATTTAAATAAATATAATTATTTTTAATTATTTTAATCTTCAATAATTAACATTAATAATAGTTAAATCGTTTAAAATAAAGTTATACCTATTATCTTCTCAAACTTTGCTAATATTGACGTTTAAAGTGAAGGGTACCCCTCTTGCCCGCTTTCTTCAAATTTTGGGGTATATATACGATTCGTTTCCATAATAATAGTAAGGAAAAAGCGCAATTGCGAAAACCTTTGGTGGCCGATCCCACCTTAGGGAGGCTAGACGTTTCTCGTAACCCTAGCTGATCGCCGCGTATATCCTAAAACCAAACGATGATAATGGAGTAGAAGCCAACGATACAGATTGGTTTCTATGTGGAATAGACGGAAGACCAGTGGATGGTGGTGTTAGAAGCCAGTGTAAGTGCAGACTGGTGTCAATATGGGATTGACAAAGAACATAAGTTAGTGGTGATTAGAAGCCAGTATGTACAGACTGGTGTCCAAGTGGAATGGACGAAGACCAGAAGATGGTGGTGATTAGAAGCCAAGATGGTGGTGATTAGAAGCCAGTAAGAACTCAACTCAGGTGGTGTGAGAACTCAAGTAGAGGAGCCATTTCCGTGACTGTGAAAGCAGTTCGGAAATGGCGAACACGTTTGCTCCGATACGCAAACTGCGAACGCGGTCACGTGGGTGTAACAACGGACAGACAGACACGGCCGTTACAGAACCTCTCCTGGACTACGTCACACGGAGAGGTAATTAATACGGAAAGAGTTAAAAAGCAGTCTATGTTTTTGTCTGTGTGTGTCCGTCCGTTGTTACAGTAGTGCGCTGCGTTAGAAGTTCGTTTTGTTTTGATGTGTGAAGAAATCCTACAGAACCATAATATTCCCTTTTTCCTTAATATAAAGTGAATATGTGGAAATATTTTTCGTAATTATGATGCATTTAGTACTTTTGTAGCTTTAAAGCTCTATTTCATTTTGATATTCCAAAGATTTTTTTAAATATTATTATTTAAAATGGATGTTTATATATTACTTAAGCTATACTAGATCTGTTTATAGCATAATCATTTCTAAAGTGAATACAAGCACAACGTTACTATGTTGGTCAAATGAACTTTTATTTGTCAATAGGCCTAGTGAACCAAAAAGTAAACGCTTGGTTTTCGTTTCTGTAATGCAGAGACATTAACGGTTCAGAGTGAGCTGAATGTTAAATACACTTTTAAATAATTAGGCTCAGCGCTGAGCTAGCGCGGTCTTCAAAGAAAATAGTCGGCTTTTTGGATAACGTGACGTAAAAAGCGTAGTTCTCAGCTTGGCGTAAAAACCATGGAGGAATTAATACAAATAGCTTGATGATTCTGATGGGACTATAGCTATTTAATTGGCGTGAAATCAGTTGATCACGCGAGAATTTTAAGAGATATGTTAGTTTCTAATTTTTACCTCTCCGAGTGACGTATGTCACGGAGAGGTTCTAAAATCGACAGGCATTTCGGGGTGTAGGGGTGTGTGTGGGTGTGTCTGGCTGTTGTTATTGACTTACACCCCAGGGGACCGCGTTCGCAGTTTGCAAATCGGAGCAAACGTGTTCTCAATTTCCGGACCGCATTTCCCGGAAATTTCTAAAATTGTATTCCACTCCATTGCCTGTCTAACACCACCAGCCTCTGGTCTTTGTCCATCCCACATGGACACCAGTCTGTACACACTGGCTTCTAATCACCACCATCTTCTGGTCATTGTCCATCCCACATGGACACCAGTCTGTACACATGGCTCCTAACACCACCATCTTCTGGTCTTTGTTTTTGTCCATCCCACATGGACACCAGCAAATGTGTTCGCTATTTTCGGACCGCATTCACAGTTCACAGAAAATTATAAACTTTAGTCTCTCCACAATTCTAATGGCTACTATTTTTTCATCTGACTAGTCAGTTGTCCATTGCACATAAATACCAATCTGACATCTTTATATTTTCATATTTGAAATGGGTGTTTACACATTAATTAAGCTGTACTATATTTGTATATAGCCTAAACCTTGATTTTTAGTAGTTTCCAGGAAGCAAAACACGCTAATGCTTAGTTAATGCTAATCTGTTAAGGGTGGACCAAAATGAAAACTCAAGAGCCCAAGGTGAAAAGATTTAAAATGTTGGTCTTGTTTTTCGTGTCTGCAATAAAGAAACGTTAACGGTTCAGATTCAGAGTGAGTCGAAAATTCACTTTAAATAACCAGATTAAAGTGTTATAATAGAATAAAGTGTCGCGGTGGCAACTAGGTGAGTACATATCCTATCGCAACCGTGTTATGGCATCGGACCTAGCCTATAGGTTAATATTTAACGCAGGCTACGCTTCGAAGTTTCCATTCTCGGTTGAACGAAATCAATTTCAGTGCGTCTAGCCAGGAATCAATTTTGGTATTAATCAAAGTAAATATCGGACGAGTAATGATACCGTTAGTCAATTAAAAAGAAGTAATGAAGTCCATTTAGGATGAATGACGAATGAAGTTTGCCGTGTTACTCAGAGATGGTTAGGTGTTTATAGTATAGGAATTGAACAATAAACACACACAGAACGTATTTAGCCGTTGAGATGTAAAAGAAAAGCGTTTGCATTTACATTTCGTAAAAACGGTATAGCTTTCACTCCTCTTTGATAGTTTTAATTTGTGCTTCTTTGTAATGTGTCGTATCTCCATAAAATCATCCCTTTTTCATGGGCATTTTCCGTTGAGTTATATCACAGTAGTGAAAACGAAAGTTTCATTAAAAATCCATTAATTTTGTTAATATGTCATTTAATATTACTCCATCGTGGTAGATTTCTAGCAGCCATGAATTACGGCATAATTTTAATCGTTGGTGTTTAAGGCAAAACAATTATTCTCTATTGAAAAACAATTATATAAAGTTTGGTTCTAAGATTACTTTAGAAAACTGTGCAAACTGTTAATCAGGGATAAAAGAGACGTTTTTAGCGATTTGTAGAGATGATAATTGTAAGACAAAATATTTTATGTTAAAATAAACCGATAGATTCCACTAATCGGTATATACTCCTTGTTTGACTGACTAAAAACCATCTAGCTTCGAAAATATAAGTGCAGATAGCAGTCATGCCAAAAATGAAAAAAAAACATATTTTAATTTGCACGAGACGGTAGATTTGATAAGTTAATCTACATAAAAAATTATTATATGAAGTTCGATTCTAAGATTGCTTTAGAACTGTGAACAAGGGGTACAAGAACCTTTTTTAGCGATATGTAGAGATGATAAATGTTAAAAAAAATTGTTATATATGTTTTAAATTAGACTACAGCTTCCGCTAATCGGTTTATACTCCTTGTTTGTACTACTAAAAAACATTTAGCTGCAGATAGCGTTGATACGCCCACCAAGATGTGAATAGACCTTTTTAATCCGTTGCAATTATTCTTGTGAGAATTTCTATGCGAGTAGTTTGTCAATTTAACTACTACTGAATTTTGGTATTGAAAGTTGCGTATTTTGAGAAAGTATTGTTGCTGGAAGTTGGTTGTTCAGAAAAAGTACTGTTGTTCGAAGTTCGTTGATGAGAAAAAGTATTGTTCTTGGAAATTGACTATTCTGTGAAATTAATTGGTTCAGGTGTTTTGCCACTTCTATTTGTAAGTATTTGACTTTTTTTATTAAAATGGAGGAAGATAATGTTGAGAGTAAAGATGAAATGCGGAAACGTAAAGCGAGGGAAAGAATGAGGGCAAAAAGGTCAGATCCCGAGTTTAAGAAGAGAGAAAATGAAACGCGAAAAGCTTTGGCAGCTCAGAAAAAGCCAAGGCTGCAGGTACGGGTTCTAGTGCTTCTACGCCTAATTTGTTTGATAGTTCTATTGCGTCGCCAGTTGGCCACGGTATTACTAAGGATAATGATTTAGACGTAAGTTTAAGTGAAATTCCTGTAGACGTAGGGTTATTTACTAACGATGAGCCGATGAGTTTAGTTAATAACAATCCAGTTATTTCTGCGCCATTAGCAAACCATGAACAATTACCTTCTACATCTCATGGAAATGTGTATCCATTAGAAAGGATGAGAATTTTGAGGCAAAATGAAGAGTATAGAATGAAGGAGGCGCGATCGATGGCCCAAAAGCGAGATAATGAGTCATATCGTGAAAGGGAAAACCAAACTGGTATGTTTACCAACAGACTTAAAAAGGTTAGATGAATGGTATAGCGCAAGCGAACGTGTTAAAAATCAGTTGAGTAAGGCTAGCAAACGCCAAGATGTAGAGTACGTTGAAGCAGAACGTATTAGAAATCAGTTGGGTATGGCTAGTAAACGCCAAGATGTAGATTACGTTGAAGCGGAACGTATTAGAAATCAGTTGGGTATGGCTAGTAAACGCCAAGATGTAGAGTACGTTGAAGCGGAACGTATTAGAAATCAGTTGGGTATGGCTAGTAAACGCCAAGATTCAGAGTATAGAAACAATGAACTAGTTAATAACCAGTCAAGTAAGGCTGCCAGTCGTGTAAATGTTGAGTTCAGGAACTCTGAACGTTCTAGAAATAGATTGTCTGCCGCAGAAAGGAAGACGAATCCTCTTGTTATAGAGCAGACTTATTTTGAGAGCATAAAAGAAGGTCCAACGTGGCCTTGTGAAGGGTGTTCAAATCTGTTTTTTAGGGCATCTGGTAGCTTTTTGAGGTCAGCAGTGTTTTTGGCAGTCCCTGATATTCACCGTCGTGGGTTAGGCGACAAAGTGTTTTTATGTAGTGCTTGTAACAAAGCTGTAAAGAGAAACGAAATTCCCAAATTTTCCAGAGAAAATGGATTTGAATTTCCTGAAATTCCGGCAGAACTAGTTAATTTGTCTTATTTAGAGGAAAGAATGATTTCACCAAGAATACCTTTTATGCAAATAAGACGGTTAGGCTGTGATCAACAAAGGGGGATTAAGGGGAACGTGGTCAACGTTCCTATAAATGTAGAGTCTACTGTGTCAGTGTTACCACGGTTACCTCGTGAAACGGATACTATTCAAATTGAGTTTATGAGGAGAATGCAATATAATACACCCTATTTGTATGAAACTGTTAGGCCGAAAAAAATGCACGAAGCTCTTAAGGTTTTAGTGAAAACACCGTTGTATATTAAACACGGAATATCTGTAAGAGTTGATATATTAGATCCAATTCCAGAAGAACTTGAATTTATTGTTGACGAAAACGACCGTCAGTTAAACCAAGGTGACACATTAAGGGAAAACCCAGTAGGACCAGTGAATTTAGAGGATGATAATGATAGCGATGATCTGTGGAATGAGCCTAACGAAGTTAATTCAGTCCCCGTTGGGAATCAAGACACGTTGTTAGTGTCATTGTCTGATTTCCTACCCACTAATAACATGCATGTTAAGTTTGCTCCTGGTGAAGGTCAAACGCCGATGTCTTTACTCTATGACGAGGACGCGGAGGAATTGTCATTCCCAGGTATTTATGTGGGTCAGAAGAGAGACCTTAAGGTTAAAGGTAGTTTTGGGGACATTGCTAAGTGGGAGCTTCGTAATGTTGATAGGCGTTGTGCTAAAAATCCGTCTAAATTATTTTACTCTTTTGTTAAGTTAGAAACAATGAAAGTTAGAGATTCCATACAAGTTTGTATGAGAAAAACGAAGAGAAAAGATGGCTCAAACTACACTGCTGGGTTTTTATCGTCTGCAGGTGCACTCCCTGTGAAAGCCCCAGCTCTCGAAGCTTTGTATTATAACCCTGTGAAAGCCCTAGCTCTCGAAGCTTTGTATTATAACCCTGTGAAAGCCCTAGCTCTCGAAGCTTTGTATTATAACCCTGTGAAAGCCCTAGCTCTCGAAGCTTTGTATTATAACCCTGTGAAAGCCCTAGCTCTCGAAGCTTTGTATTATAACCCTGTGAAAGCCCTAGCTCTCGAAGCTTTGTATTATAACCCTGTGAAAGCCCTAGCTCTCGAAGCTTTGTAAAGTCAGCCATAATCAATGGTTGATGGAAATCCTAGCTATCGAAGCTTTGTAAAGTCAGCCGTAATCAATGGTTGATGGAAATCCTAGCTCTCGAAGCTTTGTATTTTAACCCGAAAGGGTCTGTAAAAGTCCTAGCTCTCGAAGCTTTGTATTTTAACCCGAAAGGGTTAGTGATAGTCCTAGATCTCGAAGCTTTGTATTATAACCCGAAAGGGTTAGTGAAGTCCTAGCTCTCGAAGCTTTGTAAAGTCAGCCATAATCAATGGTTGATGGAAATCCTAGCTATCGAAGCTTTGTAAAGTCAGCCGTAATCAATGGTTGATGGAAATCCTAGCTCTCGAAGCTTTGTATTTTAACCCGAAAGGGTCTGTAAAAGTCCTAGCTCTCGAAGCTTTGTATTTTAACCCGAAAGGGTTAGTGATAGTCCTAGCTCTCGAAGCTTTGTATTATAATCCGAAAGGGTTAGTGAAAGTCCTAGCTCTCGAAGCTTTGTAAAGTCAGCCGTAATCAATGGTTGATGGAAATCCTACCTCTATAGGAGCTTTGTATGATGAAAGAGGTATCTTTGAAAGTAATTCATAATTTAGTGGCGTAGCGTGAGGTGGTGAAAGGATCTCTATTCTAGGGGATTAGATTGTACTGTTTAGTCGAAACTTGAAAGCGGTTACCTAACATTGTAATGCTGATAATATTCATCAAAGCTCCATTAAGTATGCGAGTTGAGAGAAGATTCTCGGAATTGAAATTGATCAAATGTATTAGTCTTCAATGTCCAAGTCGAGATTAACAAATCTCCTTATCTTGACAATCGAACAATAGGTATAAATCAACTTTTATCACCATACTAAAGACTTTGCATTGGAAAAAAAAACGCAAAATAAAAGTTTATTTAATGAAATACATTTCATTTTAATCCTTTAGAAAGCAGTGAAACATTATCTCAGCTTTATTACAGAGCTTAATAAGCATAATTGCGAAAAAAGGGAGGGCAGAAAATCTATTGTTGGCCTCGGGTGGGATAAAGTCACGCTACGCCACTGCTATAGAAAGGGTTGCCCAAATTGAGTATAAGTGCTAGCTGTAGAAGCTTTGCATAGTAACTCGGAAGGGTTAGTGATAGTCCTAGCTCTCGAAGCTTTGCATTATAACCCGAAAGGGTTAGAAATAGTCCTAGCTCTCGAAGCTTTGTATTATAACCCGAAAGGGTTAGAGATAGTCCTAGCTCTCGAAGCTTTGTATTATAACCCGAAAGGGTTAGAGATAGTCCTAGCTCTCGGAGCTTTGTAAAATCAGCCGTAATCAATGGTTGATGGAAATCCTAGCTCTAGGAGCTTTTACCTTTTTAAGTTAATGAAAACCCTAGCTGTAGAAGCTTTGTATTATAACCCTAAAGGGTTGGTGAAAGTCCTAGCTCTCGGAGCTTTGTATGATCAGCCGTAATTAATGGTTGGTGGAAATCCTAGCTCTAGGAGCTTTGTAAAATGAACTCACCCGAAGGGTTGCTTGAACTGGAAACTTATCACCCGAAAGGGTCGTTCAAATTAGAAACCTATTGCCCGAAAGGGTCGCTCAAATTAGAAACCTATTGCCCGAAAGGGTCGCTCAAATTAGAAACCTATTGCCCGAAAGGGTCGCTCAAATTGGAAACCTATTGCCCGAAAGGGTCGCTCAAATTGGAAACCTATTGCCCGAAAGGGTCGCTCAAATTGGAAACCTATTGCCCGAAAGGGTCGCTCAAATTGGAAACCTATTGCCCGCAAGGGTCGCTCAAATTGGAAACCTATTGCCCGCAAGGGTCGCTCAAATTGGAAACCTATTGCCCGCAAGGGTCGCTCAAATTGGAAACCTATTGCCCGCAAGGGTCGCTCAAATTGGAAACCTATTGCCCGCAAGGGTCGCTCAAATTGGAAACCTATTGCCCGAAATGGTCGTTCAAATTGGAAACCTACTGCCCGAAATGGTCGCTCAAATTGGAAACTGTGGAAGTGGTAACTGTGATATCTAGATATGAAGGGTTGCTGAAACTGGTATGTTCAGTTGGTAGAGTTACTATTCTCTCATCAGATATAATTGGTAATTTAAATAAAATCACTTTTGATAAAAGATAGAGGAGGTAGCCTATCGTTAAATATAAAAAAAACACTTAGTGAACAAGTTTATTTACGTGAAGATGCGTTTGTACAAAGCGCGATACTAGTCGTATCCATATTAGTTATTAATGTTTAAATAAAAACAGATGAATAAAGTTAAGTTCACAATTTAACTCCATGAAGTAGCGGATCTCATTTCAATTAATTTATAAATAAAGTTAATAAGAAGTGTTTTTTGTCTTTAACATTACCACCTTTGATGGGGTTTAAAACGTTTTTTTTACCATCGTAGAAAAAGGACGCTAACCATTATTGCATTGTGTGGGTGCAATCAAGAGTACAACGGGAATTGCAACGCATGCAACAGTTAGGCATCATAGCGCCCGTCACGGAGCTCACCGATTGGATCCACCCAATGGTAGCAGTGGAAAAAAACAAAAGGAAGGTCACACCCGGAACCCTACTATCCAATGCCTACCGCTCAACAAATCTACGCTGATCTACACGGTCATGGACGCGTTAAGTGCGTTCTGGCACATAGAGTTGGATGAACTAAGCTCTTACTAGTGTACATTAGTAACACCATACGGACGATACAGATTCCTCCGGCTATCTTAATGTTTCTCCTCAGCGTCAGAATTATTTCCAGCAACTAGCGGTAGACAAAATAGAATACTTGGGCAACATCCTGTCCTGCAAAGACCTCGAAATTTCACCAACAAAAGTTCAAGCGATTCAATGAATACCGTCCCCAACAGACAAAAAATCACTACTAAGATTCCTTGGCATGGTGAATTATTTGGCAAAATTCCTGCCCCAACACTCAACAATTACAGCTCCACTACGCGAGCTCCTGAAGAAAGAGGTCTCATTCATGTGGGACGCAAAGAGGGAAGCTGTCTTCCTAAAACCTAAACGCCTCATCTCCTCGTCCCCAGTACTGGCCTATTACAATTCGTAAGCCACCAGGACAATATCAGTAGAAAGCAGCCTAATAGGCGTCGGTGCAGTACTACTACAAAATGGTGAACCTGTTGAGTATGCTTCAACCTCTTTCACCCGCACCCAACTAAACTACGCGCCAATAGAACGTGAACTTCTATGCATAGTCTACGCGTGCGAAAGATTCCACTATTATGTCATTGGAGTCCCCTTTATCGTACAGGCCGATCATAAACCTTTAATTGTCATCATTAAGACTCACCACGCATCCAGCGCTTAGCTCTTCGCCTGCTCAGATACCAAATAACGATGGTCTACATACCTGGCACTCATTTACAAGTGGCCGTCACGTTGTCACGTGCTCGTCAACCCACGACAGAAATTGACTGATCCTACTTAGAAACCGATGAGCCGGGAGTGTGGTTCTGTTGCAAGGAAAACAAACTCAATTCAACAACGCTACCGCACCTGAGCCAGCTGCACAAACGATTTTTTCTACATAAAAGAAGGATGGCCATCTGCATACGAAAAATTACACGCCGAGTTAAAGCCGTTCTGGGCGATAAAAGAAGAACTTCATGTATCAGAAGGCCTAATTTACCGAGGGGATGCGCTTTACGTCCCGAAGTGCTCCGCCGTGATGTCATGACCCAAATTCACTCAGTTCATCAAGGAATAGCCGCGTGCCTATCTAAAGCCAAGCTGTATATCTACTGGCCACAAATGAAAAGAGACATCACAAAGTATGTCCAGAACTGTACAACTTGCCGAAAAAAGGGACCGTTCCAACACGCTATGCGCTTACGCCTCACGATGTACCTCAGCTACCCTCGCACACTGTTGGTGCGGATCTCTTCCACATCAATAATACAAATCTGATCACTCCAAACGCGTAGAAGCTCAAGAGTTACGATGCACTAATGATAAAGCGATAATAAAGTTCCTAAATCCACAATTCTGTCGATATGGTGCTCCGCAGAAATTGGTGTCTGATAATGGTCCTCCCTTTAATTCGAGCTTTTTCAAGGGTTTACTCCAACAATGGGCAGAAGAACACGTAACATCCAGCGCATCTCATTCTTAAAAAGCAACGGTATGACAGAACGAACCATACAAACAATAAAAAACCTGGCAATCAAAGCGCAACAGGAAGGTCGTGACCTACAGTATGTTCTTATGGAATATCGTTCGACGCCCATTGGAAAGCTACCGTCACCCAGCGAGATGTTAAAAGGACGCCGTACCAGAACACCGTAAACTATAAACAAAACAAACAGTTCGAACGCACTTCTCAACTTGTCATATTCGCAAACCTTACTGGATTAAAAAACCCAATGACTAAACGTCAAAATCATGCGCACCGCACAATACCTGAAACCCTAAAGGCCGAGAGACCAGTATATTACCATGTCGGACCACCTTAATGGAAACCTGCAGAAGTACTACACGGAAGCAAAGAGCCCTTGTCGTCTATCCTGAAGATAAACGACGGAAAAACATTACGGAGAACTCACCACCAAATACGTCCTGCACACCTACACAGTACAGTACCTCAAAGCGACTACGCTGAACCCAACACGGCACAAGAAGTACAACAGGTGGAGGACAATTGTGTTAAGCATTTGCGGCAAACTTTAACCAATCTACCCGATCCTGCGGCCAATACTTACCGAACCACTTCAAGAGTCAGACTAGGAAGATTATCACGACCCATTCAAAAACAAACTTCAATTTCAACAACTCAAATATATTCACCGACCTCGGCAACGCAGAACACATCTCCAACACCACGACCCTTGCAAAATCAAACTCTAGTCTTAACAACTCAAACTCATTCACCGATTTCAGCAACACAGATCCGATCTCATACTATACTTCAAACGTCAAGACCAGACCAAAAGCAAGTAGTGATTGTAATTACACCGCGTAAACTCGAACCGCCACGTACAATATCAATATCAAACATAAACTTTAAAACCTTCTGGCTCGACGACTGCTCAGACGCTGGACAACACCCGAACAGCGCTACTCGAATTTCTCCGGGAACTTCCCCATTAACCAAGACTATTTCTGTATCCGCCATACCCAGCACACGAGCACCATTTACACATTTACAGCAAGTACACAACAACCAAGGTCAACCCGAACAAGAACTAATATTTTCAATCCAAAATGTTTTCGCAATACTTAAATTTTTTAAAGAATGAAAGATGTTATATACTTTCGTAATACACTTCATATATACTCTTGCTATACTCTCTTAATAACATTATCATATATTGTTAGTCTCGCCACTAGTATATCCTAATCTAATCGGTATACTCCTATTGGATAGAATCCCGATGGACCGAATTCAGATTTCTAAAATTGTAGCCAAATTTAAAACAATTTATAGCCCAAGGAGCGATTTTCTGCTGAATGGGAATATTTATATGGAAGAGCTTTCGACTGAATAGGATGGGTTTACACACATAAAATCATAGCGTTTTCTTGAGTTGCCGAGCTCCAGTAGCGCAATGGATAAAGTGATTTGGATGATCGAAGAAGTTAAGCAGCATCGAGCGCCGTCAGTACTTGGGAGGGAGATCTCTTCCGTTAGGTAAGGTTAGGGTTAGACAATTTCAAAAATGAAAGGTAATTATTGAAATTTATTGAAGAACGTTATTGGAGAACATACATATTTTTGCTTCAATATCAAGAAGTTTAATAAGAATATTAATTTTATTTTTTGGTCTGGTTAGGTTAGGTTGTTTAGGTTAGGTTAGGTTTGGTTTGGTTTGGTTTGGTTAGGTTAGTTTAGGTTAGTTTAGGTTAGGTTAGGTTTGGTAAGGTTAGGTTAGGTTAGGTTTGGTAAGGTTAGGTTAGGTTTGTTTTGGTTAGGTTTGGTAAGGCTAGGTTAGGTTAGGTTAGGTTAGATTAGGTTAGGTTAGGTTAGGTTAGGTTAGGTTAGGTTAGGTTTGGTTAGGTTAGGTTTGGTAAGGCTAGGTTAGGTTAGGTTTGGTAAGGTTATGTTAGGTTAGACAATTTCCAACAATGAAAATTAATTACTAAAATTTATTGAAGAATGTTATTGGTGAACATAAATATTATTAGCTGCAATATCAAGAAGTTTAATTAGAAAATCAATTGAAAATTAGGAATGAAAGGAAAATTCATGATTGGAAAACCGCCCAAATTGCAGTATGCGGTCTAATGGGATTCGGTCGAACAAAACATTCGATCCATTGGGATTCGACCCAATGGTAGACAATCATCTATTCCACTAGTGCGCGCCACCTATAGCGAATGACGAGGTTTCCTCATAAAGGAGCTAGCTACTTTGTAGTCAGTTTATATTGGACACTTGATGAGCACAGTCAATAAATATATTATTATAATTAATTCTGTCGACTTACTAAACATAAGTGGGTTTTCCCAGAACCTTGTTTTAGACGTACGAGTTGTTTTTTTTTGGTTCGAATTAGCCATTAGTAGTTTTGCATAAATCGGTAGTAATGAAAATAAGAGATACGTCTAGGACATTTCATGTTTTTTAATTAGGGAGACTAGAGATAAGGTAAAAGAAACCTTTTCAGTTCTATAACCTTGAAAAACTGATAAGGAAAGTTCAGTTTTTCGTTAGAAAGGAAACAAGATCTTCTCGAAAAGGTGTGTTCTAATGGAAATCTTGTCTTTATTCTGAATTAAACGTTATATAAGGCAAAGCTAGTAGTACGCATCAGAGAATAAAATTTAACATAGAACTTATTTATTCTTTGTAAGTAATGATTTGAAACCTAGGATTAGCGGATGTAGAGAAAACTATTCAATGACTTAAGCCTCGTTAGACAAAACAAAGCGAAAAAATGTTGGTCTAGTATTTTGATATTGAGTCGTATACTAGTCTTTTCCCCGACTCGGAGAGGTAATATTTTGGTTTTCCCAACTTGTTATTAATAAACAGGCCCACGAAGACAAAGAGGGGTGGGGCCGGCGGGCCCGCAGGTTGCGGCGGATGGGGCGCCCGGCACCGTGTTGCCAACGGCAACCGAGGCGCAGGTGGTGGCGGAGTCCCAGGTGGGGACGGTGGTGTCCCAGGTGGGGGCGGTGGAGTCCCAGGTGGGGATGGAGGTCGAGGGGGCGAAGGAGTCGGTGGGGGCGGCGGGGTCCGCAGCTGAGGATGAAAAGTTCATCCGGGATTTGGAGGAGGAGATGGATTCGTAAATTCTACAGAGGGATTCTAACAAACTTTTATGACTAGTAATACTACAAAAATATAAGGTCGGAGATAAGTGACCACTAGACCGTTCCTATAATGCAATAGGAAAAGTAAACAGCACAGTGGAAGGGTCGCCATATTACCCTAGCACGCAAACGGTAGTGTGAGTCGTCTACACTCCCACGCGTAGCGAACGCGAGCACCATCTAGCGTTGCCTCTTGGCGCTAGGGAACTCTCCTAATATGGCGGCCCGTCCCCTCTGAGTTGGCTTCTCGGCAAGTATTTAAGGGAATGGTCTACATGGAAATTTTACCAAAAAAAATTTCGTGCTTATTTTACCAATACTTTTTCTTCTGTATCTGATTTTAAAAGACGAAAGCTTTCCGTTAGTAGACAAAATAATGATTTTATATCTTTAAAAGGGAGAGTAAAATGGTCAGACAACCAAAAATAACTTCTAAATCATCGATAAAACTTATCCCAATTAATTGTTTATAATATTTCAAAGTTTCAAAAAATACAGTCGTCTTTCCTCAAAAATTAGAGATATTCTAATTTTGCGGGGCACTTAACCGTAAATAATTATTATGGAATTTATTTTCACCATTTTTAGGCTTTGACAATCGACTTTTGAAACTGAAAAATAATATAAAATAAATTGACAGTAGAATTTGGTGCAAATTTTATCAATGATTTTGATGTTATTTGACAAATATAAATTTAACAAAACAATGGTTTCATGATCAGTTCATTCTCCCTTTAACAACCTTTAAACAGTTAGTCTTTTAATTTTGAAACGTGTGCATAATTGTTTGATAATTTTGCCTTAGACTATGCAAATTTTTAATAATATATTAATTTTACTGCAGGGTCGCAATCAACAATGAATAATTTTTTTAATGATAATTTTTTTTTAATTTTCATAATTTTGTAAAACAAAAATTTTTCTTACATAATTATTTATTAAAGTTTTTTTTCACTCTTATAATTTTTCCAATTGTTTTTATTTCTTTTCATTAAAAATTATTTAATTTTCATTTTTTATTATTATAAATTTTTTTTCACAATAAAAGAACTATTGGAAACAAAGGAATAATTCATTTATTTAAGTCATGAGGGCTAGGGTTGTGAAGTCACAGGGGCCTTTTATAAAATTTCCCTCCAAGATGCAGCTTTGAAGCATTTGGGATAAAGTCCAATTAAAGTAAATGTGTTATTTATGTAACTATAACAAATAAATGCATTCCTATAATAACTACATGTAACCGAGGGCGGTTAAACCTTATGCCATACTTATGTACAGTTGATGAAGGAAAGTTCCATGAAGTCTTCTGAATTGAAATTGGTAAATAATCAACTATCAACCCTATTGCTGTTAACGTTGCAAAAATCCAGCGTTAACTCAAACATGTTCTGGAAAATATGTTAACGAATGATCTTGTCACCCACTATGGTTAGAATTTCAATAATTAAATGGAATGCTGACAATATTCACAACAATATAGGAGGATAAGCAGACGGCAACGTGAATATAGCAAAAGAGTAACACTGTTTATCGCAATTCACAAAGCGGTTTAACATTGTAAATTCTGCGCAAATGTAAAAATGATCGTTGCCAAACTTACTGCCAACCACTGAGGCATAAGATCCTATTTAAGGATAGTAACGGGTAGTAATGAAATTTTTTTCTTCAAACCATGGATCTTGAAAGAACTTCAGTGCGAATAAACCGCTAATACAGTGTTTAAGTACGAATATGCTATCAACTGTTTGTTTGTACAATGAGAGCGTCACATGAAACATACTATACGGAGCAAATATTGACCGAAGATGGTTAATAAAATAATGCCGTTTCAAATCTCCCACCATGGAGCAACCTGCCATAGAGTATAAACACCAGCATGGAGAAGATCGGTAGCAACTTGACCACCTGAAATTTTCCATCGAGTAAGGAGGATGATGGGCCTCGACTCCTGGAGGGGAAAACGCGCACAGTTGGTTGCGTGACCGAGTTGGCTATGGCTAAGTACACCCCAGCGAGTGCGACTGCTACAAATAAATTTATTCAATCTCAATGTTTTGGTCTACATTTGAGCTGAACTGAACTGCAAGTGAAGTTCGTACGATCCCTGCACGCCGCACGTGTTCTTCTAGTTCAGACAAAGACATTCACTTTACTCGTGAAAGCTTATAGGTAAGCCTAATTACATTTTTATGAGTTTTGGGTTTTCTTATTTTCAGCTGTGAACTTGTGAAGTTTGCTGAGCATCGTTTCAGTTGGCTTGGATTTGACGCTTTTCTAAAAGCGGACTAAGCTGTACATTGCAAATTCTTAGCGTCTTTTTAAAGGTAAGAAAATTTTTCTTGCTTCATTGTTTGTATTTGTGTTTGTGTTTATGTGTGAGAGACCTTTTTTCGTGGTCCAACAGAGAGACCTTTTTTCGTGGTTCAACAAAGAGACCTTTTTTCGTGGTTCAACAAAGAGACCTTTTTTCGTGGTACAACAGACCTTTTTTCGTGGTGCAACAGAGAAACCTTTTTTCGTGGTTCAACAGAGAGACCTCTTTTCGTGGTTCAACAGAGAGGGATTCCTTTCTTGCTTTAAAAGAAGCCTTTCTGGCTCTGAAAGAGAACTAAAATGGTTTCGCTGCTACGTGCTAAGAAAAAAAAATCACTTAAAATATTTAAAGCGAATTGAGTTGAAAGACCAAGCTCAGGCTAGGGTGAATAAGATTTTGGAAAACTCTGTATCAAACCGAGTTAGGTGTAAAAGGTACTATTTAAAAAAAACAGCTCTCAGAGTAAAAAATCGAGTGATGGACGTAATCGTAAGTCTTTATTGACAAGTTCAACAAAAATTGATATGGTTTTGCAGGCCCCCAAAATAGGTGGCACTTTGCGACAAAGAAAAGGTGGTGCGAATCCTGCCAACTATTATGTTAAAAAATCTCCTCCAACAAAGGAATTTTTAAAACAAAAAATAAAAAGATGATTGCCGAAAGTTTCAAGAGGTTTTTGATCACGCGACTTACGGAACGTTTGCTGTCAACAAAAACTTCTTCTAATTCATGTAAAAAGCAAAGTTCCAAATTTACATCCCACAAACTCCAATGCCAGTTGCTATCTGGAAAAACATTTCACTTAAAAAGGCAACTATATTCGGCCTTCCAGGCAAGGCGTTCGTTACTTATTGAAGATTTCAAAAGTTTTGCCAAGAAAGTGCAAGAAATTGGATTGGTAGATAGTGACAATTTTATCAAAGTCATTGGAGGAAAAAGGCTTCACAATAGTCTCGAAGAAGCTTTTTATCACGAGACAACATATTTTACTTTGGGGAATGATGGCAGAATTTTAAAAAACGAGGACCACGAAACACGTTTTGAAAAGATTTTGCAGTTCGACGAAAATGGTCTACTAATAAAGGTGCTACGAGAAAGCTCTCGTAGCGGCGAAAATGTTAATGAATTATGGGTTGATGAAACTGGTAATTTTATTGACCAGAAAAGACTGAACAGAGGCATTGAACTCTGCTTGCAAGTTAATGATTTCGGTGTTGTCACGAATCTATTCAATGCAGAAGAAAACGTTTCAAAGGACAAAATTCCCAAAGCGAATATCGTAATTAACGAATCTGGGTTTATAGAAACCAAAGAAAAAGCTTCGTATTGGGAATGCAGTGACATTTGCAACGTTAGAGAGCGGGCTATTTTTAAAGTCATAGCTTTCATTAACCAGGCGGCAAAGGCCAGTGATAGCGTCTTAAATGAACTTTTGAGTTCTGATTTTGACGTTTGCTCCTACAAAAATAAGTTTTGCCAGAAATCCATTGTCAAATTGCCATCCGACGATTCAGATTTTGAAGTGAAAGTTCTGCCGTATCTTGGTCATTTTTAATATTGCTCTCAAAGCGAGGAATGCCAAAGTTACTTGAGAGCCTTCAGAGAATTGGCTCCACATTACTCCGGGATTCGAACTAACGCTTTATCAACATTGACTGATGAGATTGATCATGGTGATTTCGAATCTCTTCAAAATATTATACCCAAAATGAGAAAAATTGTTGAGGCGCGTTGCTTGAAAATGTCGATTGCGGAAAACGAGGCGTCTAAAGGCAGCGAGAACGATATAAGGCCTTGTCTCAATGAAAGTGAAATCGTGGTTTTCTACGCTAAACAATTTGCTAGAGCTGAGCGTGATACGAATGAATTTCACGACACATCTTGCGATTGTTGCGCTAGATTATTAAAGAATTCAGATTTGAGGACCGTTGAAAAACTGGCGTCCACTTCAGTTTTTGACAACCACGCTTTTCTTATTTTAAGAGCTGGTTTGCTATTGAAAAATCCTGACTTTAGAGAAATGGACATGCTTTTATGCCCTTATTGTTCTAAAGAGTTGCAAAAGGGAAAAGTTCCAATTAGATGTTTCCTCAACGGCTTGGGGGTTGACGTCCCTCTGACCGAAGTCACGAGTTTGAACATGTTTGAAAAGCCCTTAATTCAGCTTGTGAAGGCATTTCACACTGTAGTCCGGTTAGGTACTAAAACTAATTCCAATATGCAGTTTGGCGCGGTGAAAGCTTTGAAAGGTAGAATCATATATTTGCCAATTCCAGTCCAAAAAAATTTGGACAGATACCAGCAGCACTGCTTTAAGATCACGAATTGCACGTCTTGGTTAATGGTTTGCCCACTAGTGACAGAAAGGTTTGGCAAAAAATTGTTCGCCTTGATGCTTTGAAAAAGGCCGTCGCTAAACTGAAGAAAATTAATCCATTGTACAAAGACATTGATATTACTCTTATCAATGAGGATTACATTAATGGCACCGAAGAGATTAACGGAACTATTGAAGACGAAAATTCATTAACTCCCGATGAATTATTGGCGAAAACGGATCCTCTGGCGCTGTTAAACAACCGCGACGAGGTCAATACAAACGGCTTCAGTACAGTTGCAAAAAATCCGCAAGCGGAATCGCACCAAATCGATATCGATATTATCAATGATGGTGTGATCGGATCAAATCTTTCGCCAGACGACCGTTATAAAATTTTAACTCAACCTGAGGCACTGTTGCGAAAACTCTCAAAAGATGAAATGAATGAGCTGTGCGATCACTATACAATTCACCCGGTGAATGTTCAGCCGTCAAAAGATTTGTTGGCTTCTTTCCAAATGAAGCGTGTCGAAGCCGAGCCTATCAGTAATTGGGACAAGGTAAACCGACCCAAAGTTTTGAAATGTTACAAGGATCTTGCGCGCTTGAGGGAAATTGATCCTGAGAGCGAAGACATTTGCCAACCAGGGTTTGTGGACGATAAGTATCCCAACAGACCCGATAGCTTGGAAGATTTAAGCTTGCGCGAGTTCGGCCGATTTTACGATTACGTCAAGTACTCGGAGGCAGCGAAAAAATCTGAAAATGTAATCGAGTTGAAAAATAATCTCGGTTTGATGAGAAAGAGGATTAAGCCCTACATAATAGAACATTACGTTCACGACCGAATAGAGGAACCAGAAAAGTACTGCCACGCTCTACTAATTCTGTTCAAACCATGGCGAAACGAAACTGAATTATTGGGCGAATTTGCAATCTTCGCTGAAGCTTTCAAAAGCTCATTATCGACGCTAAAACCCATGAGAGAATACCATGGGAAATTTTCGGTTTCCAAAGAAGTTGAAAAGAAGCGCAAAGCCTCCGAAAAGCTAAAGAGACTTCAGCTATTTCGGACACAGAAAGCTATGACGATGAAAATGCCCTTCAAGGGAAAGAAATCATCGTTGAAACGGAAAATGCGATGCACGATGTCGAAGCCGCTATGGAAATTGATTTCGAGGGCATGACACTAGACCAAGTTGCGCTACTCAACACTGATCAAAAAAAGGGTGTACGACAAAGTCATGGATCACTTCACCCAAGAGGGAGGGCAAAATGAAATTTTTTGCCATTTTGTGTCTGGTCCGGGTGGCACTGGAAAGTCCTATCTTATTGCCACTATCGCCAACGCCGTTAGACGCCACTTTAAAAATGCCGGTAGCGTCGCGATCGCCGCTCCCACGGGCTTAGCTGCTCTAAATGTCAACGGCGTAACGTTGCATAGATTACTTATGTTGCCAGTAGAACATGGGCGTACCGCGGAATACCATTCCCTCAATTCCGAAAATATTTCCATTATGAAACAAACTCTGGGAAATTTGAAACTCTTGATAGTCGATGAGATCTCTATGGTGTCTTCGGTCTTACTAACTTACGTTCATTTGAGGCTAAATGAATTTTGGGAAATGAACAAGCCTTTCGGCGGTGTCGTTTGCATTCTCGTTTTTGGAGATTTCTTCCAATTGCCGCCTGTACAGGGTAATCCCGCGTTTTTAAAAGTCACTTCCCAAGAAGCGAGACTAAGATTTAATAGCATTGGGGCACTGATCTTTGGAAGTATTTCCAATACGATGAACTAACGCAAAACGTACGACAGGCCGACGACCGACTTTATGGCGACCTACTAAACCGAATTAGAATTGGAACTGTTACAAAAGATGACGTTTCAACCTTAGAAAGTAGACTAGTTCCGGGAGTATAACAGGCTGCGTCAAAAACACAGACCTGATCTGCCACTTATAGAAATAACGGAGTCGGAAGTGAAGAGAGGTAGAAAAAGGCCGGCGTCGAAGAGTGTTTTAGAAGGTGAAGGAGAACGATCTGATGAAACGGCAAAAGAAAGACCAAATAAAAAGATCAAACTATGTCTTCAGAGTACTGACATTTTTCAATTGAAAGGGTTTGAAAATGGAGATGGAGTAACGTGCTACGCAAATAGGGTTTTGCAATTGCTCTTACTGATTCCGGAATTAAGGAACATTATTAAAGAGCACAAAGGATCATTGAGCGATAAGCCCATTTTGAGTTGGCTCGGTAACACTATTGAGCATGTTGAAAATTCAAATTCGAGTTCTGGCGACGATGGTTTCAATTTGCGAACGGCTGTTGATCTGCCTTTTACCCACAAACAACAACAAGATGCTAGTGAATTCTCTTGCCAAAACTTTGCGAAGAAATGGAAACTTGTGACTCTAACGCTCTTCAAGAACTATTATGGACAAAGTCGCAAAACGTTACCAAATGCCCGAACTGTCACCTTGAAAAAAGTTCTGGAAACATTATCCAAAGCTGCATCTTCACTCTTCCTTTGCCAAACCTCGCTAAAATTGATTGGAAACTATTAATCGAAAGGATGAGACCAGCATGATGGGATGCGGAACTTGTAAACACAGAGAAATTAATTAACGTGATGTATTGATTTCTGCCAGTAAGTACGTACTTCTGTGGTTTCCAAGAGATATTTTAGTAAATGGTCACCCTATTTAAGATTTAAACCAAAATATCGGGATTCGAAAATCAGAAAGTGGTTTTAAACCAAAGCGTTTACAAAAGTAGGGGCGTGATCATTCATAAAGGTTATCTTTAAACCAAGGTCACTATCTGAATTTTATTCGAAAAGATAACAGCTGGTACGAGGTTAGTGATACAACAATCACCAAGCGTGACAGATTCGTCAGTAACTTGACTGATGTCTCAATCATCCTTCTGGAGAAAGTCTCTCCTTTTTAAAGAGAACCCAGCCAAACTAGCGTTGTTAAGGGTGATCACTAAAAAATGGTATATTAAGGAAACATAGGAAATTTGCCCTTGAAATAAACGGAGATATTGGTGTAAAACGTAACCGGCAAAAAAATTAAACTGCAGTGAAAAACACTAGGAAGAAATTGAGGGTAAAAAAAAAATAGGAAGAAATTGTGGGTAAAAACTAGGAGGAAATTGTAGGGGGGAAAAACTAGGAGGAGATTGTAGGGGGGGAAAAACTAGGAGGAAATTATAGGGGGAAAATTAGGAGGAAATTGTAGGGGAAAAAAATTAGGAGGAAATTAGAATGGGAAAAGACTTGGAAGAAATTGATGAAAAATAAGCCAAAAGTACAGAAATAAATTATCAATCAAAATATCATTTCAAATGAAAAGTAGAAACTTTATTATAATTTCATGGATTGAGAGTTCTACAAAACTAATCAAAATCAAATGATACGATTAAGAGTTAAATTCCAGCGATTTTGAAGTTCTTCCAATTTATAGGAAATAGTTATAGTTATTTAGAAATTATCCACAAACCCCCAAGAAAGTAATTCCCTGGCGTCTATTGCTATATATTCCCCACAAACGAAGAACTCTCTCATTTTTAAATTTAACGATTTGGATTATTCCAAAATGGAACTTTTCCATTTAAATTTCATTAACATAGTTCGCAAAATCACCAGCGGCAATTAAATCTAACAATTCGTAAAATGGAATTATTCTTGAAAAAGCGTAGATATGTATTTTTTTAAATTAATTTAGAGGGAATAGATCGATTAACAGTAAAATCAGTTGATTGAATTAAATATTAATTAAGGATTAAAGGAATAAAAATAATTAAAAAAATTGCAATATCTGAACTTCTGTCAAATGATAAACCTCACACATATCGTTTGTTTTTTTCGGCCTTGGTCCAAACCAAGACGTTTTTTATAATATTGTTAGTGATTCCATAAGCGCGAAGCTTGGCAAAGAGACGCTTGTGTGGGACCGAATCAAACGCCTTAGCGATATCTAGGTAAAAAACATCTACTCGGACGCCAGTATCAAGACTCTCTACCCAAACGCTAAGAGCAGACAGTAGGTTGGTCTCCACTGACTTATTGGAAAGGAAACCGTGTTGATAATCGCTGAGATAGGGGTTACATGACGAAGCAGGGCAACTCGGAGACATTTAGGGGCTAGCCACCACCCCTCTATGCATTGTAAAGGGACCCACCTGTAAATAAGCCGCGAGTTGACTTAGTGTGACATCCCTTCCTAGACCAAGCTTAGATTATTATTATTATTATTATTATTATTATTATTATTATTATTATTTCTCAAGGACCTTACATACTACAGAGGTGAGACTTCTCGGTCTTTAGTTTTTGGCATTACACTTTTCCCCTTTCCCTTTATAAATCGGTGTTACATGCGCAAGCCGTCATGCCCCCGGAACAGAACCATGCACGAGAGTGTTATTGTAAACTAAGTGTAAAGGAAAGGCTAGAGAACCAGCACAGTTTTTAAGGAGACGAGTATTGATGCCATCCGGTCCTGAGGCACTCTTAATGTCGAGGGTATTAAGAAAATTTGTAATGTCCCCAGTTGAAGGGAAGAAGTCTTCCATTGCTAGGGCGATAGTGGGAAAAATATCATTTAAATTTGTAGGAGCTTGGTTAAAGTTTTGACTAGTGTCTCATTAAGGCTCTGAGCCATGCGGAAATTTGAGTCGGTGCTTTCACCGTTTGGTAGTTTTACATTAAGACGGGTTGGTAGTGTTTTAATTTGTTTGCGAACGAATCGATAAAACGCGCGAGGATTTTTCTTTAGGTTTTTGAATTTGCGATCCGTCATATTAGATTTGGCACGAAAGATTAGAGATTTTACAATGGTTACTTGGGCTTTGTACTGGGGTTGTAGGTGAGAAAAAGTGCGGTGGTCACCAGTAGAGCTAGCTTTACGAATCTTTTTCCATAGTCTTTCTTTCTTCCGCATTGCACGTTTAGTGGATAAAGGGATCCAAGCACGCTTATCATGAGTAGAAGTGTCGTAGAGGGGCACATGGCGCGATATGCAATCAAACAGATTGACCGTAAAGAAAGTCCATGCCTCATCAATGGTGAGAGAGCCCAGGGGGGACCAGTCTACTCTGGCAAGAGTGATGCTGAGGGCCGGAAAGTCAGCTCGTGTGTAGTCGTAATTGTTTTCAAATGGAATTTGAGAATCAAGAACGCACTGTAGTGGGTAGTCAATTCGAAGTATCACGTGGTCACTGCCTCCAAGAGGGGTAGATGGCCAATACATGGCACGACTGTTGCAGAGGTAAGGACGAGATCAAGTACATTACTACCCATTGTCTGACTGTGGCTAAACCTGGTAGGAAAGTCTACGTGCTGGGTAAGAGCGGAATTTTGGATGAGGTCGAGAAGGAGCTCATGTTCTGGTGATGCGGGCCGATTTAGGGTAGAAGTTGACCAGACAATTTTTGGTAGGTTAAAGTCGCCCACTATCAGAAGGTTGGAGGTACTTGACGAGCGATCGCGAATATTATTAAAGAGACGAGTAGATTGCATAAGAGGGGTGTTCGGGGCACGATATATACATCCTAGAGTTACCCATAGTGAGGAGGTGGGCAGGAAGAGTTCCAACCAAAGCGATTTTGGAAATTTATCTGGTAAACGTACTTCGTGAAAAATAATGCCGGATTTGAGGTAGATCAATATTCCACCACCATGACGGGCAATTCTATCCTTCCGTAGGAAGGTATAACCGGGAAGATTAGAAACAGCGTCAAGCTGGGAAGGAGAAGTCTATGTTTCAGTGACGCAAATACAGTCTGCATCCCAGGTTGACGATATCGTGATAAGTTCGTTTCTTTTGTTAAATAAACTTTGGGCATTGAGGTAGAAAATCTTGAGTTTTGCTTTAGTTAGTGGAGTTGCATTTGTTGCTGCCGGTAGTAAAGGTGAGGAGGGGCAGAGAGGCTGGTCACATTTTTTGGGGCCTGATTTCCTGGACCAGAGTTGGTGGAGGTGGGGCCCGAGTTAGTGACTTGGTAGTAATCGTTAGACAAGGGGGACCCATCGTGAAAGATACGGCCCTGACGAATATAGAGACCAGTTTCACCCCTCGCCTGCCTCTGGCGGAGCTCCGCAACTAGAGATTTATGCCGCTGTCGTTGAGGAGCCGTACGATCAGGGGATACTGGGTATGCGAACTGGTACCTAACGCGCCAGTCCTGAATACATCGGACAAAGTATTGTCTGTGACTGACCGAGTGAAACTGAAGACTGAGTGGACGGGGCCGGTCCTGTCTAAAGGAACCGATGCGGTCAATCCCGATTTGACAGCAGTCAGAGTAGGTAAAGTCCATATCCTGTAGTAACCCAAAGACATAGTAAGTATCGTGGTCAAAATCGTCATAGTCCGGTACATGGAAAAGGATAGCATTAAGCTATCTGGTATTGTTTTGGAGTTGAACAGAATCGACTTGGGAGCTCTCAGGGGGATGACTGGAACCAAATTGGTCCGGAGCGGGAGACTTTTGCTAGACTATCACACCCGAATTGGAACGTCTTCATTCCTTAATCTGAAACCAAAACCACGGCAAGAAGAGAATCTCAAATCGAGACGTTTGAGAAAAAAGGTTCAGAGAACACTTCTTCCATTTACATGCATTAACTGGATGTGGTTATGATAAGGCGGGGTTTAAAGTAATGACAGATAGTCAACATCTTACAAATACGTTGACCAGTTTTTATTGACAATATTAAGTCAACAATAGCTAGGAAATGATTTAATCCCGAACATTGTGGATGGGTTCGCTTTCACGAAAGTCGAAGACCCATTCACACCACTCAACTTCCTGCATCAGTTGAACTTTTAGCACTTACTACTTGTACCTGAAGTCTGCAGAACTTGTGTAAAGAACTGTGAATCTAGACGTGAATGCAGACGATCGGGATTGGATTTCTCGGCAAAATGCGGTCATTGTAAAGGTATAAGTTAAAATAAAATAAAACCTCCAGTATGACGATAAATATGAACGAAATGTTCAAGACGTGTCTTAAATCAAGAAGGATGAAACATTACGGTATTTATTTTTTGTCCTTCGCTCGCCGATAGGGGCGCCACGTATCAAAAACACTATCACACACACGAAGGGGTGGGATTGAAATTTTCATCTCAGAATATCGCGAGACCCCCTCACATTAGTTTGTCTAGGTTCTTAATAGTGTTCTAATGTCTATAAAAGAGATATATGGTGGAAAACATACAGTATAAGATAAAATATTAAGTCCCGCCTTAGTTCCCAGCCTCCCCCACCCATGAGAAAGGATTTTCGACTATCACGCGCGCACCAGTCGCCTTTTTAGGCCTTCTTATAGTAAATTCTTTTTGCTTAAATCTAATCCTTCACGACACTAGAATGTATAAACCCCATACTAAACTATATTCCCAAATCAACATAAGAGTAATATAGCTTTGCTTTTCTTTGTTTCAGATTTTAGGATAGAAATCTTTCAGCGGACATTTGTAAAGATGAGGTCTCTAACTTAGTCTCGGAAATAGTTTTTTTATAGTGTTTAATACGTTTATAAAAATAATTTAGTCAATAAAGAAATATCGAATAAATTTATATATCTGTAATATATTTGGCATTTCCCGCAGTCATTTTCCAAGATGGTGCCCAAATTATCAGCAGCACGTCTTCAATATTCAAGTATGATGTTTAGACGGTCTTCAACCATATATTTTCTAATTTTCATAATTTTTTAAAAATATACTGTATCTAAATGACATTCCCGGCGGCCATTTTTGAACATGGCGGCCAAACTATCTCATGAATGGCTTCAATATTTTACAGAGGCTCACACATCACTCAATATAATATCAATAAATTTTCATAATTTTCCAACAAAATGGTGAAATATAGTGCACGGTGTGCACCCAGCATTCACGTCGGCCATTTTCCAATGTGGCGACCCAACTATTGAACGCAGAGCTGTAAAATTTTACTATGATGATAAGGTGGTAACAATCATAATATGCACTAATTTTCATAATTTTTGAAGAAGAATGTGGAAAACATTGAAGCTGGCATTCCCAGTGGCCATTTTCCAAGATGGCGGAAAAAGCTCTCACTCTACAGCAGGGGACTTTTAGTATATTTTTTGTTGCGTCAAAAACAACACATGTACTAATTTTGGTATATAACCATTGAACAGAATTCCATTGGACCGAAACAAAAAATAAGTTGTTCTAATTGATCGAATTTAGCCGGCTGTTCCCAATGGACCTAATTCCCATTGAGCAGACTTCCCATTCCTGTTGGACAGAAGTCTCGTTGGAGCAAATTTCCCATTGGTGCGATTTCACATTTTATAATGCTATATTTATTAAGGTCCTTAAAAATAAACATGGGACTTTTCCAAAATATTCTTATTTTCTAGGTTGGGTAGGTTAGGTTAGGTTAGGTGTGTGTGGAATCGGATATAGACGAATTCATTTATTCCATAAATAAGCCGGAATTCTCGTTAACAGCAGCTTCAAGCTTGAGCCAAAAAGCTAAGCCAGTCATTCGTTCACTACCTCTAGCGTTGGCTCTTGGCAGAACGAGAATGGCTGCTTGCCCCATGTACGGTTGGTTTCTCTTCTTGTACTTAATGAATTCATCTAATGACCAATCTGTCGAATGGGATTTCCGACCGAATGGGATTTCTGTCGAATGGGATTTTCGGCCGAATGGGATTTCTGTCGAATGGGATTTTCGGCCGAATGGGATTTCTGTCAAATGGGATTTCGGACGAATGGGATTCGATCGAATGGGCTTCCGCGTCATCGATCGAATTAGATTGTCGGTCGGATGGGATTCTGCCCAATGAAATTCTGCCCAACGGATTCTATCCAATGGGATATAAGCCTAATTTTCATCTTTATGTTCAAATGTTATAGGTCAAGCCCTTTTTAAGCCCTTTCTACTGGCCGGTAGGCCTTTGTAGATATGACTTGATACCCTTCCGTAATGTTAAAAAAAAGTCGCACCTTTTAGGGTTAGCGTCCCATAGAAAAAGCATTAAAAATATTTCGCTTTTTTAAGGCAATTGCCATAGGCGATACGGAAAAACTAAAGCGAAGTTAGTTTTCGGAATACTTCCAAATTAACAAGCATTTATTAAATGTAAAACTTCCCTGTTTCGATTTTTAATTAATGAAGTCTAAGTATTGCACTTTAACTAATTAACAAAGTACATCAAAAAATTACCTTAACTCGCGCTTAAACCTACACAGTAAAAAACGAACATTCGAAATTGAATGTTTCAGCGTTCAATACCTTGGTACTGTGGTGGTACGAATTAGCAATAAAATATGAACGCATAAAGTAGTATTTGATTGAACACGTTAACGAAATGTTCATATTTGAACGTTAATATTGATATTCAAAAATTCACGCTAATGAAGCTATCAGATTAGGTCATTTGGCATTACATATGAGTGCACTAGCATTTAAACGAAAGCGTTTTGGCATTCAAACGAGAGCGTGTTTTGCGTTCAAATGTAAGCACTTTTGGCGTTCATATGCAAGCGCTTTTGGCTTTCAAACGAGAACGAATTGTCGTTCATACGTAACTGTTTTGCGTTATAATAGGATTGCATTAAAATTCCAACAAGAACGATTTTATTGTGATCAATTCTCGCCATTTACAAATATTATTTGCCCGTATTAATACTCTAATTTAAGCCTCTGTTCACCAAACTTACCTCATTTGAGTACCATATTTACAGCATTTGAAGTTGATTTGACTATAGTAATTAACCATTTTCCACCCATACGACCAAAGTCCCATTCGGCCGACAAACGCCGCAAATTGTCGGATTCATCAAATGGGAAAAACATCTTCGGTTAATTGTTCCCCTTGCAATTAAAATTAGTAATTCCCGGGAACGGAAAAATTCTATGTTGTCTTGCAAAAATCTAGTTAACCTATAACGATTGAGTGGCTAGGTAAAATGAGCACTAAATCCAAGTATTTGGTAAAGTAATAGGCAAAATCTATAGTATACAAGAACCAAATATTTTTAAATTGAAGAAATGTACTTTTATAAAAAAAATTGGTTGATATTTATTTTTATTTTACACATTACATAACACTGCGAAGAAATTTGAACATAGAACGAGTACCCAAATATAATTTCCTAACGTAATAAATAGAGCCTATAAAAAGACATTAGCAAATATTTTATTTTTGAACGCTGCCGACGATAAAATATTATTTATTATTGACACACTAGGTGCGCATGCGTGAAAACCTAAAACGCTCCGAACAAGATGTCGTGCAAACAAGTAGGTATCAAATCGATTTGAAACCGGTTTCGGCTTACGTGTAAACGCGGCTAAATTGATAGAAATGAGCGTGCTTTCGGCATTCAAAAATGACGGTGACAGTTCATTTTTGAACAAGGAGTGTTTTACGCGTTCAAAACTAACCACGAGTATTCATTTTTGAACAACCTACCATCATATCGATCAAAACTTAACACTAGCAATCATTTTTGAACATCTTATATATTACCATTCAAAAATGAATCTTTATCCCATTCAATTTTGAATATCTGCCTTGCGCTAATGAAACGTAAATATGGTCGTTTTGGCGTTCTAATAAGATTGCATTAGTATTCAAACTAGAGCGTTTTAGGCGTTCAAATAAGAACATTTTGTCGTTCAAATGAGATTGTTCTTGAAGTTCAATCAAGAGTGTTTTTGGCTATAAAAAAAGAGCACTTTGGGTGTTCAAACGTGACTGTTTTTGGTATTCAAATGAGAGCGTGTTTGGCTTTTTAACGAGAGCGTTATGAGTGTTCACACGGTAGCTTTTTTCTGTTCAATGGAGAGTTTTTTTGGGTGTTTACGGGAGAGTTTCTTGGCGAGTTTTTTGGGTGTTTTATTTACAATGGTATAAATCCAGATTTATTTAATCAAGATATTAATAATATAAATCAACAAATCATTTTTATTATATTTTTATGTTAACAAACATAATTTTTTGCCAATTTTTCTTTACCATTATTCACTCGATTTTCTAGGCTCGGACTATTTATTTTTCCAGGAACACAAGCACACACAGACAAAAATTACGAAATATTATATGAAAATGGAGGTTAAAGCTAAACTAAATTACTTGCTTAACTGCGTGATTAATTACATAACTAAGTTTGATAGGCGATCGTCCTCTCTAAATAATCGTGAAAACTACTAGCTAAGTTTATATACAATAAACACCTGCCTTTTTCAAAATAGTGCTTGTTTTATAGATCAGATCAGATCAGGTCAGGTTGGTTTAAGTTAGGGTTAGAAAAGGCTTAGGTTAGGTTTGGTAAGTGTTAGGTAAGACTTAGTTTATGTTAGGAGTCTTAAAGACCTACGGTTCCAAATTTTAAGCATTCACTCTAAGAAAAAGCATTCAATGGTTATTCAAACTTGAACGCAATTGTTCATTCTTGAACAGTTTGGAAAAATTAGGAATTCAATCGCGAAAGTGCGCTGGATTATCCTATATGACATTCAAGGCGTTCAATCCTGACAGTTTGCCTCATACGTTATGAGGTTTATTAACAAAACTTTCATTAAAAATCCAATAATAAACGATAATATCTCAACAATTTACTGTAACATGTTTATTTACTCTAAGTTAAATATAAATTGGTTCTTACAAACATCACTTTACAATAATATCAAAGAAAATGTCAGGGATTATTACGTATTTCACATTTACCTTATATTTACATAAGTCTTAAAATCGTCTGAAAACTAAAATATTTTCTTCGCCAATATTATCGGAGAAAAATCACTTTCGTCAAGTGTAGTCCCTGGAGGGTATTTACTTCTTTCCCGTCTAAGGGCTGGAGTTCGATGTAATAGAATATCCCCATTTTGGTTCCGGTCGAATGGGAATTCGGTCCATTGGAAAAAAATCAACATAGTTTTTGAAGGTTGGCATTATAAGAGATATAATGGTCCGCTGAACTATTCAAAACTGCCACCTTAAGTGTGCCAATTTGTCATTAAAGCTATTCAAAACTGCCACTGTAAGCTTTCCAAATTGTCGTTTATGCCATTCAGAATTGACACATTATGGGTGCCAAATATTAACTATACTGTTAAATTTTGCATCCCTAAGAAGAAATCCTACCACAGACAGTGTTCAACAACGATCAAGAAAGAGCTCAACCTAGCACACTGTTTTTTGTGTTCAATTTTGGTACCTGTATTTACTGTTCAAAACTGAACGCAAAAGTGTGTTCCCAGTGTGTTGAGGCATTGCACTATTATTTGTTCAAACTGGAACAAATATAGAGTGTTGAACCTCATAATATTAGACGGGTGCATATACACATATCTTATAAATGCTATAAATTGAATTTTTGTGTCAATAATAAATAATATTTTATCGTCGGCAGCGTTCAAAAATAAAATATTTGCTAATGTCTTTTTATAGGCTCTATTTATTACGTTAGGAAATTATATTTGGGTACTCGTTCTATGTTCAAATTTCTTCGCAGTGTTATGTAATGTGTAAAATAAAAATAAATATCAACCAATTTTTTTTATAAAAGTACATTTCTTCAATTTAAAAATATTTGGTTCTTGTATACTATAGATTTTGCCTATTACTTTACCAAATACTTGGATTTAGTGCTCATTTTACCTAGCCACTCAATCGTTATAGGTTAACTAGATTTTTGCAAGACAACATAGAATTTTTCCGTTCCCGGGAATTACTAATTTTAATTGCAAGGGGAACAATTAACCGAAGATGTTTTTCCCATTTGATGAATCCGACAATTTGCGGCGTTTGTCGGCCGAATGGGACTTTGGTCGTATGGGTGGAAAATGGTTAATTACTATAGTCAAATCAACTTCAAATGCTGTAAATATGGTACTCAAATGAGGTAAGTTTGGTGAACAGAGGCTTAAATTAGAGTATTAATACGGGCAAATAATATTTGTAAATGGCGAGAATTGATCACAATAAAATCGTTCTTGTTGGAATTTTAATGCAATCCTATTATAACGCAAAACAGTTACGTATGAACGACAATTCGTTCTCGTTTGAAAGCCAAAAGCGCTTGCATATGAACGCCAAAAGTGCTTACATTTGAACGCAAAACACGCTCTCGTTTGAATGCCAAAACGCTTTCGTTTAAATGCTAGTGCACTCATATGTAATGCCAAATGACCTAATCTGATAGCTTCATTAGCGTGAATTTTTGAATATCAATATTAACGTTCAAATATGAACATTTCGTTAACGTGTTCAATCAAATACTACTTTATGCGTTCATATTTTATTGCTAATTCGTACCACCACAGTACCAAGGTATTGAACGCTGAAACATTCAATTTCGAATGTTCGTTTTTTACTGTGTAGGTTTAAGCGCGAGTTAAGGTAATTTTTTGATGTACTTTGTTAATTAGTTAAAGTGCAATACTTAGACTTCATTAATTAAAAATCGAAACAGGGAAGTTTTACATTTAATAAATGCTTGTTAATTTGGAAGTATTCCGAAAACTAACTTCGCTTTAGTTTTTCCGTATCGCCTATGGCAATTGCCTTAAAAAAGCGAAATATTTTTAATGCTTTTTCTATGGGACGCTAACCCTAAAAGGTGCGACTTTTTTTTAACATTACGGAAGGGTATCAAGTCATATCTACAAAGGCCTACCGGCCAGTAGAAAGGGCTTAAAAAGGGCTTGACCTATAACATTTGAACATAAAGATGAAAATTAGGCTTATATCCCATTGGATAGAATCCGTTGGGCAGAATTTCATTGGGCAGAATCCCATCCGACCGACAATCTAATTCGATCGATGACGCGGAAGCCCATTCGATCGAATCCCATTCGTCCGAAATCCCATTTGACAGAAATCCCATTCGGCCGAAAATCCCATTCGACAGAAATCCCATTCGGCCGAAAATCCCATTCGACAGAAATCCCATTCGGTCGGAAATCCCATTCGACAGATTGGTCATTAGATGAATTCATTAAGTACAAGAAGAGAAACCAACCGTACATGGGGCAAGCAGCCATTCTCGTTCTGCCAAGAGCCAACGCTAGAGGTAGTGAACGAATGACTGGCTTAGCTTTTTGGCTCAAGCTTGAAGCTGCTGTTAACGAGAATTCCGGCTTATTTATGGAATAAATGAATTCGTCTATATCCGATTCCACACACACCTAACCTAACCTAACCTACCCAACCTAGAAAATAAGAATATTTTGGAAAAGTCCCATGTTTATTTTTAAGGACCTTAATAAATATAGCATTATAAAATGTGAAATCGCACCAATGGGAAATTTGCTCCAACGAGACTTCTGTCCAACAGGAATGGGAAGTCTGCTCAATGGGAATTAGGTCCATTGGGAACAGCCGGCTAAATTCGATCAATTAGAACAACTTATTTTTTGTTTCGGTCCAATGGAATTCTGTTCAATGGTTATATACCAAAATTAGTACATGTGTTGTTTTTGACGCAACAAAAAATATACTAAAAGTCCCCTGCTGTAGAGTGAGAGCTTTTTCCGCCATCTTGGAAAATGGCCACTGGGAATGCCAGCTTCAATGTTTTCCACATTCTTCTTCAAAAATTATGAAAATTAGTGCATATTATGATTGTTACCACCTTATCATCATAGTAAAATTTTACAGCTCTGCGTTCAATAGTTGGGTCGCCACATTGGAAAATGGCCGACGTGAATGCTGGGTGCACACCGTGCACTATATTTCACCATTTTGTTGGAAAATTATGAAAATTTATTGATATTATATTGAGTGATGTGTGAGCCTCTGTAAAATATTGAAGCCATTCATGAGATAGTTTGGCCGCCATGTTCAAAAATGGCCGCCGGGAATGTCATTTAGATACAGTATATTTTTAAAAAATTATGAAAATTAGAAAATATATGGTTGAAGACCGTCTAAACATCATACTTGAATATTGAAGACGTGCTGCTGATAATTTGGGCACCATCTTGGAAAATGACTGCGGGAAATGCCAAATATATTACAGATATATAAATTTATTCGATATTTCTTTATTGACTAAATTATTTTTATAAACGTATTAAACACTATAAAAAAACTATTTCCGAGACTAAGTTAGAGACCTCATCTTTACAAATGTCCGCTGAAAGATTTCTATCCTAAAATCTGAAACAAAGAAAAGCAAAGCTATATTACTCTTATGTTGATTTGGGAATATAGTTTAGTATGGGGTTTATACATTCTAGTGTCGTGAAGGATTAGATTTAAGCAAAAAGAATTTACTATAAGAAGGCCTAAAAAGGCGACTGGTGCGCGCGTGATAGTCGAAAATCCTTTCTCATGGGTGGGGGAGGCTGGGAACTAAGGCGGGACTTAATATTTTATCTTATACTGTATGTTTTCCACCATATATCTCTTTTATAGACATTAGAACACTATTAAGAACCTAGACAAACTAATGTGAGGGGGTCTCGCGATATTCTGAGATGAAAATTTCAATCCCACCCCTTCGTGTGTGTGATAGTGTTTTTGATACGTGGCGCCCCTATCGGCGAGCGAAGGACAAAAAATAAATACCGTAATGTTTCATCCTTCTTGATTTAAGACACGTCTTGAACATTTCGTTCATATTTATCGTCATACTGGAGGTTTTATTTTATTTTAACTTATACCTTTACAATGACCGCATTTTGCCGAGAAATCCAATCCCGATCGTCTGCATTCACGTCTAGATTCACAGTTCTTTACACAAGTTCTGCAGACTTCAGGTACAAGTAGTAAGTGCTAAAAGTTCAACTGATGCAGGAAGTTGAGTGGTGTGAATGGGTCTTCGACTTTCGTGAAAGCGAACCCATCCACAATGTTCGGGATTAAATCATTTCCTAGCTATTGTTGACTTAATATTGTCAATAAAAACTGGTCAACGTATTTGTAAGATGTTGACTATCTGTCATTACTTTAAACCCCGCCTTATCATAACCACATCCAGTTAATGCATGTAAATGGAAGAAGTGTTCTCTGAACCTTTTTTCTCAAACGTCTCGATTTGAGATTCTCTTCTTGCCGTGGTTTTGGTTTCAGATTAAGGAATGAAGACGTTCCAATTCGGGTGTGATAGTCTAGCAAAAGTCTCCCGCTCCGGACCAATTTGGTTCCAGTCATCCCCCTGAGAGCTCCCAAGTCGATTCTGTTCAACTCCAAAACAATACCAGATAGCTTAATGCTATCCTTTTCCATGTACCGGACTATGACGATTTTGACCACGATACTTACTATGTCTTTGGGTTACTACAGGATATGGACTTTACCTACTCTGACTGCTGTCAAATCGGGATTGACCGCATCGGTTCCTTTAGACAGGACCGGCCCCGTCCACTCAGTCTTCAGTTTCACTCGGTCAGTCACAGACAATACTTTGTCCGATGTATTCAGGACTGGCGCGTTAGGTACCAGTTCGCATACCCAGTATCCCCTGATCGTACGGCTCCTCAACGACAGCGGCATAAATCTCTAGTTGCGGAGCTCCGCCAGAGGCAGGCGAGGGGTGAAACTGGTCTCTATATTCGTCAGGGCCGTATCTTTCACGATGGGTCCCCCTTGTCTAACGATTACTACCAAGTCACTAACTCGGGCCCCACCTCCACCAACTCTGGTCCAGGAAATCAGGCCCCAAAAAATGTGACCAGCCTCTCTGCCCCTCCTCACCTTTACTACCGGCAGCAACAAATGCAACTCCACTAACTAAAGCAAAACTCAAGATTTTCTACCTCAATGCCCAAAGTTTATTTAACAAAAGAAACGAACTTATCACGATATCGTCAACCTGGGATGCAGACTGTATTTGCGTCACTGAAACATAGACTTCTCCTTCCCAGCTTGACGCTGTTTCTAATCTTCCCGGTTATACCTTCCTACGGAAGGATAGAATTGCCCGTCATGGTGGTGGAATATTGATCTACCTCAAATCCGGCATTATTTTTCACGAAGTACGTTTACCAGATAAATTTCCAAAATCGCTTTGGTTGGAACTCTTCCTGCCCACCTCCTCACTATGGGTAACTCTAGGATGTATATATCGTGCCCCGAACACCCCTCTTATGCAATCTACTCGTCTCTTTAATAATATTCGCGATCGCTCGTCAAGTACCTCCAACCTTCTGATAGTGGGCGACTTTAACCTACCAAAAATTGTCTGGTCAACTTCTACCCTAAATCGGCCCGCATCACCAGAACATGAGCTCCTTCTCGACCTCATCCAAAATTCCGCTCTTACCCAGCACGTAGACTTTCCTACCAGGTTTAGCCACAGTCAGACAATGGGTAGTAATGTACTTGATCTCGTCCTTACCTCTGCAACAGTCGTGCCATGTATTGGCCATCTACCCCTCTTGGAGGCAGTGACCACGTGATACTTCGAATTGACTACCCACTACAGTGCGTTCTTGATTCTCAAATTCCATTTGAAAACAATTACGACTACACACGAGCTGACTTTCCGGCCCTCAGCATCACTCTTGCCAGAGTAGACTGGTCCCCCCTGGGCTCTCTCACCATTGATGAGGCATGGACTTTCTTTACGGTCAATCTGTTTGATTGCTATAGCAGCACAACGGAACCGGGAGTAAAAACGAGATCTGGGTCCCTAGTCGGATTATGCAATGAAGCAACATTAAGAGGGATTGAGTCAGACTTATTGAAGCAAGATTGAAAAAAAGAGTTAAACATTGTCGCAATCGAAGAAGCGTCAGTGACAAGGGTATTATCAATATTCATAAAGTTCGGTATAGGTATTCTAGTTTTGCGAGCGACAAACTTCCAAAACTTATCCGGTTTGTCCTTAATCTTAGAGGACAAGTCATTCACGTAATCATTAAATTTAGAGCGAGTTTTAGCTTTTATCAAATTACAGGACCGTCTGTATTTAGCTCTGTTAGCCTCAGTTGGCTTAGACTTAAAAAGTTTGTATAAAGTTCTTTTGACATTAGCAAGGTGAACAATATCACCAGAAATCCATGGCTGCCAAAATTTCTTTGAGTATACCGTCCTTGAAGGAACACTGTCCTTAAAATAAGACCAAAACAATTGTAACCAAAAGTCCCATGTTTGATTAATGTCCTCGCTAAACGCTAAATGCCACGGAGCATGCTCTATCAGGCCATTCAAGCCCTTCACATCAGCGCGACTCAACTGTAGAACTTCCGTGGATGAGCTTCTTGGCGTTGCACGTTCACAAGCGATTAGACCAGTCACTGCATCATGATCGCAACCAGGAAGATTATCGATTGTTTTAACTTCCTTAATGAAGCGACGTTCATAATGTAAACCAAGTCAAGAGTATTGCCAAGTCTAGTGCTATCAGAGACAACTTGGGTTAGACCGAGATTGGATACGCATTCATAAAAGTCCAAAGAAGGTAGACTATCTGGGACAGGTCTATTAACACCAAGGCATGCCATGTTGAAGTCACCGAACAAGACAAAGATATCATGACTGTTAATAATATCTGTTATCTCACTGAGTAGAGAACATAAACTCAATAAGTAGTCTTGGGTAACCGGAGGGGGGACAACGCAACCAAAGAGAATTGATCTTGAGTCGCATTTAGCGGACGAAAAAACGACTTCAAGACGTTTGCCAGAGGCAGTCTTATATAGTTCATTATCAATGACAGTCTCGACAGGCGAGAGATTTTGGCTAATAGCCAAAAGAACTCCACCACCCCTAGTTTCACGATCATTACGAAACACTACATAGTCTTCAGTAAAGAACTCAGTACTAGAAATATCCGCGCTAAGCCATGTCTCAGTAAGTCCAATAACATCGGGTAAGTTCCGTTCCACAAAAACTGATAAGTCGAGAAATTTATTTTTTAAACTTCTTACATTCGCCACATGAAAAGAGATCAGCGATCTTGATCTCTTTGTACTTCTGTCAGCGTTAATATTGAGAGACCTCTTATCTTTATCGCCAGAGGTAAATTCAGTGAAAAAAAGAGTCATTCAAACTAGGTAAACCACAATTTAAACACACGAAGCCAGAGTCCTCAAGATGAAGAGATTTTTTTAAAACATTCGAATAAACACACTTGACGTGAAAGTCAAGATCACACACACTGCAGCGAAAACGTTTCTGAGGCTTACGAAAAGACTTGAGGCAGACTTTACAACGACTCTTAAGAGTAGGTCCCGGATTCACCTCAATATCGCCCGATAAAATCAGAATAATGGAGACAAAAGTTAACTTACTGCACTGGCTGCATAGAGGCTTAATAGTCAAAGGTTTACTCTTAACAAATTGATGGCCATTGAAAGTAACGACATCAAAACAATGCGACGAAGCCGAAATGCGAAACGCAGGAATAGCTCGTTCACACGCAAGAGAATTAACTGAGCCTTTGAGGCAAAAAACCGGTAAAATAAACATTAACGCAATACACACTCCGAAGAGACCGGTACCGCATTTCGTCATATTGATAAGATAAGTTAGATAACGATAATCATAGAGAGAGAAAAATGTTGCGACTGCACTCAACGAAAACCCGAAAAAAACTGGAAAACCCGAAAAAAATTGCTTAAAAAAAACTTATTGTTTGAAGTTCTATTGTGATTTTGGAGAAAATTCGTGGAAGGTTTAGAGGTTTTCATACGACACATGGGACATGGACAATTTTGAAAATTTGGTCACAACGTTCTTTTTACCTCAAGGGGATAGAATAGATTTTTTCCGCAATTTAAACTAAATTTATCAATATGGTCGCGGGAAGATTTCCGTTGTATTCCGAATGGCCCGCGGAGGAATATAACTCTGAGGATGTGAATACTCCAAATTTCATCGGCATTAGCGATGATGACGATGATGATGATGTCGTGGTTGAAATTGAAGACAATGAGTCTGAAGCAGACTCCATATTAACACCCTATGACTTGTGAGTTAACTTTTATAATCCTTGTTATCTAAATTAGCATTAACACTAGACATTATTTAAATGCAATTAGGGTGTAGCTAGTAGACTATCAAAACTCCAATGCGTTCATTAATTCTTACGTTATGAACTGTGACGGGTTCAAGTAAATATATCGCTGTTATATATCTATGGTGTTAGGTTTTAGAGTGCTAATTATTGTGTATTTTATAATAATTTTTTTAATCCCTCAACTTCTGTTTCCGAGCGTTGGGGTGGAAGGAGTTCCTCATTTTTTAATGTCCCTCGAGGATATTGTAGCGAGACAAATACACCCTCGGTAAGTTAAATTGCTAAATTATATAGTTAGTGTTATCGAGATTATTTATATGTTATTTCTATTCAGCCCTGAAAGAAACGGGGATGGGGTTTATTCTCCTACTGGAACGTACTTTGTTCCGAACTGCGACGGGTACAGGTATATTAACATATCCCATAGTTTTCACTAACAATTTAATTAGACTTATATTTCCAATAACTTTAAATTAACTTGTATTATCTTTAGCATCCAGACTGCAGTGTATTCGTACTGTTTACGTAGACGCGATTCTCGGGAGTTAAACTCCACTGATGGAGAGGGAATGAGGCAGGTGGCAGAACTGGAGACTAACATAATTAAACAAATTAGTGGTTTAATAACAAATAATGTAATTGCAAATTTAGAGGTAGCTTACATCAACCATTAATTAAGAAAAAAAAGTAGGAAAAATAAAAGTAAATTAATTAAAAGTTACAATTTGTATTTCATTTTCATTCGTCTCCTAAATTTTTATTTACAATTTATTTCTTAATTCATAATTCACCCTATCTTCGTACGGTATTGCATGTACTATGATACCATTTTTCCCCAGTCGGGTTTTTTGGGGAATCTTTATTTTTCCCCAACGTAATCTGGAGTTTCATCCTCCCTTAACCATTTGATTAATACGGGAGAAATTATTGGTTCAAATTTTAATCTAATTAACATATTAAAATACTGTTTATTTCTTAAATCATCTATCTTCAAACTCCAATGTATGTACTTCTACATCCGAGAATCGAACACGCTTCATTGACCTGTCAATCAAAAACGCCCTCTTGTAGGACTGAGGGAGGGGTGAGTCAATCAAAAGGCTTACGTACAAAGTCTCCCCCATCATCTTGTTTTCCAATCCTCCAATCCTCAATCCTCACTCCTCCCCTGCCTTCCACTGTATGTTCCGGGACCGGCACGAAGACCCTACTGATGGGTCAGGAGAGACCTGCAAGCTGGGTGCAATGGGGCACAAGATTGTCAAACCAATTCCGTCCAAGGCTTATGTAGCTAAACGTTCTCATATTTAGAACGACGCTGCAATTCTGCGCTGAGACTTGTAGTGCCCGACTAACCTTAGGAAATCGGCCGCAATAGCCAAACGGGAAAGGAAGCATAGTCTTAAATCGTGAATATGAACAATAGTAGAATTTGTTTCTGGAATTTCGCGTTAAGCTAGATTCCGACTCGACGGAAAACACGACGGAAACCCGGAAGAAAGGGGTTCGACCGAAAAATCTTTACGCCGAGCACGAAGGAATTACCGTTCGGCCGGGCGTAAGTTGTATTCTATTTTTTGGTCGTGTTCGGCGTTACGCTGGTGTCTCATCCAATAAAATTAACTCACTGACTAAGTCATAAATTTCAAGAGCGCACGCATATGCGAGACAGATTTATAGCCGTCATTTTTTGAGAGCTATTACAAGTAGTGGTTGACCAAGGCTTAACGAAACATGCCACCAAGAAAGAAAAATTCAAGTTTAATTAATGGAAGAGGTTCGAAAATATCTCTTTTTATTACAATTTAAGCAACAAGGGGCTCAAATATACCTATTCAGAGTGCGAAATAGATGCCGTGGAAACCACTACCATCTGACACATGACCCAAAATATTTGCCACCAAACTCAAAATTGAAAATTCAGTCGTAGTGTGAACGGTCTACCGCCAAACGCCGGCGTAAGTTCAAATTTCTACCGTCGGCTGCGTCATTTCCGTCGGGTTTTTTTCGGTCGAGTGGAAATATAGCTATAAACCATGATCAATTTAGGTTTTCTTGGGGTTTCTCACTCGTTATAAATGCTTCGTAACTACTAAGAAAAAATCTTCTCAATTGATGTTTTTACTAACATTAGTCAAAAAATACCCAGACATTTTTGGGTTCCTGCTAAATAAATTAAGTTATTCGCTCCAATATCTTCGTAGTAATAATGAGTAGAATTTAGTGCAGTATGCGTTTTAACATATTCTTCATTTTTACTTTTGCACGCTCGGGTGTCAATAGAAATATACGGGCCCTTGAGAGGGAAACGATGAAAAATTCCCCAGTAAATTACCGGCGGTGTTGCGCTGAAATTTTGGTGTAACTAAGAATCTGATACGCATGCGCGAGCTTTATCAAAAAATATATCTTGACATTTTTAAGTTTTATTTTAATTAATGATGTTTTGAAACGAAATTCATCTTAAAATAACGAGGAAAAGTTTTAAAGTTTTAACAAAATTAAATTTAATATGAATATAGGCCTAAGTGCGCTATCTCAGTAAAGGCACCACGCATAGATGTAGCTTTTCAAAACCTCAAATCTCAAAAATCCCCGCGAATTTTTAAAACCAGCAAAACTTTGAGATTGAGGAATTAGCTAAGCTAATTGAATATCACGAATTATTACAAACTTATTGAATTATTTGCACTTCTAAATAGGAATAAAATAAGAGTCATATTTTAAAAATATAAATAAAATAGCGTCGCATATTAAAAATATAAATAAATTTGCATCTTAATTTGAAAATAGTACTAAAATAGTGCCACATTTTAAAAATATAAATAAAATAGTGCCATATTTTAAAAATATGAATAAAATAGTGCCACATTTTAAAAATATAAATAAAATATTGACACATTTTAAAAATTTAAATAAAATACTGCCATATTTTAAAAATAGGAATAAAATGGAGTCATATTTTAAAAATAGGAATAAAATAGAGTCATATTTTAAAATTAGGAATAAAATAGAGTCATATTTTAAAAATAGGAATAAAATAGAGTCATATTTTAAAAATAGGAATAAAATAGAGTCGTATTTTAAAAATAGGAATAAAATGGAGTCGTATTTTAAAAATAGGAATAAAATGGAGTCATATTTTAAAAATAGGAATAAAATGGAGTCATATTTTAAAAATAGGAATAAAATAGAGTCATATTTTAAAAATAGGAATAAAATAGAGTCATATTTTAAAAATAGGAATAAAATAGAGTCATATTTTAAAAATAGGAATAAAATAGAGTCATATTTTAAAAATAGGAATAAAATTGTTCACATTTTAAAAATAGGAATATTATTGTTTTAATGTGGCACTATATTATTACTAGTTTTAAAACGTTTTAAAATAATCTGAATCAGTTTTGTTTGACTTAAGTAAAAAATTAATGTTCTGTTTTAACATTCCTGTTTTTAAAATGAGATAAAAAAACTTAGGCATTCGGCGAATTAAAAGGAATCAAAAAATTCGCGGGGGAGCGCGCTCAGGCGTGTATTAATAATGTTGGCGAGGCTTGAATACTGGGCGCGTGGTATATCGGTTAGAGATATTGAGTTTTGCACGGCAGAACCATGGGTCGCAAGTTCGAATCCACACGAAATAATTTTTTTTACGTTTTATTTTAATTAAAGATGTTCCGGGACGAAATTCGTCTTAAGATAATAAGGAAAAAGTTTGAAAATTATAACTTAAGTAAATTTATTGAATGATTGCGCTGTTAAAGAATTCGCAACGAGGGGCTACTCACTCACTCCTATTATTGTGTTGCACTTTTAGAATAATAATTGAAGGAAATAAATTGACGTTAGAATTACGGGTAATCGTTTTAGCATATTTACGGCTATTCACGTAAATTTTCTATACGCCTTTTAAGTTCGGTACGCTGTGGCTACGCCTTTTAAGTTCGGTACGCTGTGGCTACTATTATGAGTCCATCCCTGGGCCATTTTTTGATAGTAATAATAGTAATTCGACATTTGCCGTGCAAAAGTATTCTGTGCCCAGCCGGGCACATCTTGTTCTTACCTCAGTTGTTTATTGTTTTCAAATACGTAGAAGTTCATTCGGTCAGTTGAGTCGTACGGTTCCAGCCAGGGTTTTTCCTGTGAAAACGTTCTATATTTCAGGTCTGAATCATTTTTTAATTTAGTCACGCTATCCCCGTATTAGTGTTAATTGATAAATAAGAAAATTATTCCATTATAATAAATTTAATTGAATGCCTGATAAATTTAAAAAAAATTGAGCTGAACCTTAAAGTTGAAAAAACGGAAAATTTAATTAATGCGTAAAAATGATAGAGACATTTTGACCAATAGGGTTTATATTACTAACGGGGTAATCTTTAAAAGTTTCGAGCCGTAGTTTTTCCCAGTTCATTATAGCTTTACGTTTTGTCCCGAACTAATATAATTTCAATCACTGTTGCAGATATATCTTACAAATTTTACCTACGTCACACTACACGTGACTCGCATTTGATTGACAGGTGTGATTCTGAATTATGAAAATTATAATCATTTTCGATTCATTTGCATGTTTAAGGTCGGATCTCTGAATTATACAAATTTGGATCATTTTCGGTTAATTTGTATAGTCAAAAGTGGGATTTCTGAATTATGCAAATTTTGATCATTTTCGGCTAATTTGTATAGTCAAAAGTGGGGTAACATACTACTCATATGCGCGTTTACAAATAAAGATAGAGGCCTCACTATTGACAACCCATAAAAATATCCTTATTTCCAGCCCTGCTATAGAAGCCACTAGCTGACGGGCTGTACCGCCGCCAATCTGTGCTCGCCCTCCAATGAGATAGATAGAGTTACAATTCAAATCGGCTTACCGCGAAACACATTGTGTTTATCAAGCACGTTTATCAAAACATGACAGCGCCACCTGTCACCCTCTCGCGGAACTAATTACAACTTTTACTCGCTTATTTGCAATCAGAAACATCGTTAGGATTTTATTTCATCTATTTATTAGATTAAAAAGGACTAGAGTTTTTATTATTTAATTCGCGTATTTTATTTAACACGTTTAAAAAGTATCTTGACAGCTTGTTACACAGATTATAGCAGCAGACGGTAATAAAAAAGTTCTTAGGGTGGCGCCATCCGTATTTGATAAAGATTCATGCGAAACGTCGATCTCGTGATCTCACGTTATGACTCTAGTTTTAATATATATATTCTATCTCATTGTCGCCCAATCGCCACGCTTACGGACGATGCGCTGCTCGCCAGCAGCTTGCGTCGTGCCGCGCGTGATCGAGTGGGCTATGGTTAGACGTCATTAAGGCGAGAAAAGGCGTCTGCTTAGAAAATGGCTACAAGAGAGAAGAAACCAGACCCTATATTTTTACTTCGGAAATAAATAAAATGAATCAATCAATGTTAGATCTAACCGAGGTCCAATTTTCCAAAGTAATTCTCCTCTTAAACCTATGTCACGTTCGACAAAGCAAAGAATTAAGCGAAAACTAATCTTCAAACATAATGATACCATCCGCGCCAAGGCATTTAAGAACCCAAATAAGACTGATACTGGGGAATCAACAGATACTAGCAGGGTCATTCCATGTGGTATCAGGGAGCCGTCTATATCTGCCCGGGTTCCTTACTGATTCAAACCCGGGCACAAATAGCGGGCCCACAGTGGGCCGTCTATTTCTGCCCGGGTTCCCCGTTGCGGTAAACCCGGGTATTCTTCTTCCTGGGTATTCGTCACATTATATAAACCCGGGCAAAAAATAGACGGCCCATTGTGGACTCGCTATTTTTGCCCGGGTTGATAATGAGCCAAAAACCCGGGCAAAACTAGCCATTAAGCATTCATCAGCTATTTTTGCCCGGGCTTACCGCAACGGGGAACCCGGGCACTTTTAGCCTCGCATTAGTCGGCCGCTATTTCTGCCCGGAACCCGGGCGTATTTAGCACCCTTTATGCTATTTCTGCCCGCAACCCGGGCACAAATAGACACTCCGTTTATTTAACTGCTTTTTCCAAATATATGAGTTTAAAATAAGTAAATAAGTCACTGAAAGTTGAGGAAAAAAATTTAAAATTTGACAAATTTGATGATTTGGTTTTTCCTTGAAAAGTCCTCTTAGGGCCCAAAAAGTCATATCGAGACTAATAGTATCTGAAAGGCCTTGCTATTAACTACCTAAAAAAGTGTTTTTAAAAGGAATTGAAGTTGCACCTTTTTGACTGTGGGCCATTGAGTTGACCCCCCGAAAAATTTAAATTCCTGTTTGGGTGTCAATAACGAGAGATGTAATTATCACAGCGTTTTGAAACATTAATCAGCGTTTTCACCACATAGTTTTCTATAAGTGTGTGAAATTTACTGATTCTATCTCAAACCAAAATTTAAATATGAAATCTTTGCTGAAAGGTATGAAAACCAGCATCGGCGAAACGTGAAAATCAGTCTTTTTTAAAATCGCTGTAAGTCAGGAGCTATTCGAAAGAATGGCCCAATAATCGAGATGAGTCTATTATTTGGGCCTAGGAACAAGTGTTCCAAGTTAGAACAAAATCGGCCGACCCCTGGTGTGAACACTCCCTGATACCACATGGAATGACCCAGCAGTAGTACATCAGCCGAAAATAGCACGTCAACATCTGAAAGTACGAATGAAAGTACAGATGAGAATGATTCAGACATTTTGGAGACACATAACGCAGATGTGGTGGTACAGACTGTTAAAGAAGTCTTTGCGCGTTGCGTTTTTCGCACATATTTTACTATATTTCAAAAACTATTCAAGCTAGCGCTCTGGAATAAAGTGCGTTATAAAAGTTTTGCATTCCTCTTTCATATTTTACCCGTTCCACAGTTGTCCTTTGCATACTTATACCGGAAACCGGAAATGTCAAAATTATCAACTTTGAAAATATTGGATTCTCGAGGATATAAATGCGATTTTCGGATTCCTTGGGGAGTTGGGGTCGATTTATATTTGAAAAGTTTTCACCAAATTCAATTCGGATGAATAGGTCACGAGTAATCAGCCTTTATTCAAAATCTGGCAAACTTGGTTAGAGTGGCGATAATTCATAATCGAGTATCGAATCTTTGTCGTAATAATGCTTGTTAGATGTTATGGCACTTTATACATATATAAATGATTGGTCTTGTGGCGCGATACTTTGAAACAAAGCAGACGTTCATTAAAGGGATGGTGAAGTGGAAAATAAAGTAATTTTTTTATTGATTTTTCCATAAGACAGTGGAAATAACACCGAACGATTTTTAAACTACCCTTAGTTTGAAATTTCATGAATAATTTTCAATAAGGACCTCCGACCAATCGCGTAGCGCCCTGCCTTTTTATCAACAATTTTCTCTTGGCACGCTCCGTGTTGAATAAATTTATCGCGAGACTTGAAAAAATTTGTGCGATGCGACAATTGTGGCGCGAGACATGGAGCGTGCCACGAGAATTTTGTTAACAAAAGGTACGGCGTTAAGCGATTGGTCGGAGTTCCTTTTTTGAAACTATTCTTAAAAATCTTAGCCTAATTTGAATATTAAAATCAATGGGAGGTATTTCCTGAATTTTTCATTATGCATACTGGTCTCATGATTAGTAGAAGAAACAATAAAAAATCACTTTAATTTCCACTTCCCCCTCCCCTTAAGAGAAAACCCGCGTCTTTTGAAGGAGAGAAGCGGTTTGAAAATATTGTTATTTGGGCCATGATATCATAATATTTAGAACTCACATTAATTATGTTTGGGTCTTCAGACCGACTCATTGCAGCCCAGTGAAATCTCATTCATGATGGCATATGCGCTGCACGAGCTCCCTTCAAATAGACATATTCGACTATTCCATATAAGAAACAACTTCAGAGGAGATGGCTTCTATGCTAGAAATGTTCGCTACGCGATTAAACTTCTCTAAACGGAGCCTGAGGTTGGGCTATAGCCTCCCGCGTTTACTGCAAATGTGAGACCAGGGATAGATTTAAGTTTAGAAGTGGGAATAGAGAAGAGAGCAATCTAGGAGCGCGTCAAATTCCACGGAAAGGAAGGGTATGAAAGAACAGGCGTGTCAAAGCATTAAAGGTAAAAAGGAATAACGTATTTTTCGCCGATCCCGTCAGCAACGTCAGCAAAACGTAGTTTAAGTGAGCAATCAGAAAATTGAAACTTTTCATCACTCGTTAGAGGGAGGGCTATGAGTCGGACTGAATTAAACACTAACCGTTCTCCAATCCTACTTCTAAAATTAAATCTATCTCTACCGCAATCAAAGCATGGGCAAAGGCGTATTTCACAACTGACGTTCAAAGCTGCCGATGGAAAAGCCTAACAATTAAATGAAAATAAAAAATTAATGCCGGTAAGAATGATCACAACTGAAAGTAACAGCTAACAGCTAAAATGAACCCGAACGGTAAACACTTGAAGTTGGTCTCTCTGTGCTGCTGGTCTGCTACTCCTTTCGTTTATTTTCTATGGCAAAAATACTAACTTTCGGAGGTATTGGGACATTAGGCCACTTTGTGTTTTAAGACTTTCATTGTGTATGAAAGAAAACTATCCTTTTTAAAGAAATTTTGGATAACAATTAGTTTAAAAATATTTATAAAATTTGGAGGAAAATTTTCAAATAACAAGACTTCTGAAGAGTATTTGATGGCACTTGTGTGTGTTAATACAGATAGAAAACTAATTAAACCACGTTAATTCACACAAAAAAATATTATAATTATTTACTGTGTGAATTAACGTGGTTTAATTAGTTTTCTATCTGTAACAAGACTTCCTTCGAATTTCAAATTGAAGAATGCTCGTGTGCTTTATTGAACTATTTTATACAAACAAGACAGTCACTTTCAGCTTGAATTGTTGCTTCATATTTTATTGGACATACCCTAGCCCTTAAAGGGAGGATAAAGAGAAAATTATAAGACCATTTTGCATAGTGAAACATCCAGGAAATACCGTCTGCGTTCTTGAACAATTTATTACAAACAAGACTGTCACTTTCAGTTTCAATTGTATTTTACTTAAACTCCCTTAGCCCTTAAACACATTTTAATCTTTTATTAAATGACAGACATAAACGCTAAGTCGGGTTCAAGTCGGGCGAGAGAGCGGATCAATCCAAAGCTTCAATTCCTTCGTTTTCCAGAAATCTTGCAACGAGTCGGGACGTATGGGCTGGGCAATTGTCCTGCTGAGCCTGAAATCATACACTAAAACAATGTTTTAAGTTAGTCAAGAATAATTATCAGGTTATTAATATTAATACCGGTCACGACGTGGGCTGGTCAACTAATTATAAGACCATTCTGCATAGTGAAACATCCAGGAAGTATCTCCGAATGATTTTGAAATTCCAATTAGGTTCAGATTTTATGGATAATTTGAAATAATGACCTCCGACCCATCGCGTAACGCCCTGCCTTCTTATTGAAAAAATTCTCCATGCCGAATGAAATTTATCGCTAGATTTAATAAAAGTTGCTAGCGATGAGACTATCGTGGCGCCAGATATAGAGCGTGCAAGGGAAATTTTGTTAACAGAAAGGCAGGGCGTTAAGCTTTTAGTCAGTGGTGCTTATTTCAAATTATCTTTAAAATCTGAACCCAATTTGAATTTTAAAATCATTCGGAGGCTGTATTTCCTGGATGTTTCACTGTGCATATAATGGTCTCATAATAAGAAAAATCGATCAAAAAAATCACTTTATTTTCCTCTCCATCCTTCCTTTAACGGCTAGGGGATGTCCAATAAGGTATCAAGCAACAATTGAAACTGGAAGTGACTGTCTTTTTTGTAAAAAATAGTTCAATAAAGCACTTGAACATTCGTCAATTTGAAACTCAAAGGAAGTCTTGTTATTTAACAATTTTCGTCCAAATTTTATAAATAAATTTCAAATTATAACTAAATATTAAAAATTATCCAAAGTTTCGTTAAACAGTCGTTTTCTTTACTACACAATAAAAGTCGTAAAACACAAAATGGCCTAATATCCAAATACCTCCCAAACTTAGTAATTTTGCCATAGAAAATAAACGAAGGGAGTTGCAGACCACCAGCGCAGAGAGACCAACTTCAAATGTTTACCGTTCGGGTTCGTTTTAGCTGTTAGCTGTTAGCTGTTATTTTCAGTTGTGATCATTCTTACCGGCATTCATTTTTTTTCATTTAATTTTTAGGCTTTTCCATTTGAACGTCAGTTGTGAAATATGCCTTTGCCCATGCTTTGGTTGCGGTCGGCTTTATTATTAAGCCTCAACAGAGATAGATTTAATTTTAGAGGTAGAAATAGAGAACGGTTAGCGTTTAAATCAGTCCGACTCCTAGCCCAGTATAGAGCCCCTCCTTCCAACACGTAATAAAAAGTTTAAAATTTCAGATTGGCTCATTTAAACTAGGTTTTTATGACGTTGCTTACTGGGACGGCGAAAAATAAGTATTTCCTTTTTACCTTTGTCGCTATGACCAGCCTCTTCTTTCATATCCCACCGTCCCGAGGAAGGGGGTCCGGGACTTTGACGCGCGCCCAGATGACTCTGTTCCCTATTTCTGCTTCTAAAATAAAAATCTTTCAATGGCCTCACATTTGCGCTAAACGCAGGAGGCTATAGCCCAACCTCGGGCTCTGTTTAGAGAAGCTTAATCGCGTAGCGAACATTCCTAGCATAGAAGCCATCTCCTCTGAAGTTGTTTCTTATATGGAATAGTCGAATATGTCTATTTGAAGGGAGCTCGTGCAGCGCATATGCCATCATGAATGAGATTTCACTGGGCTGCAATGAGTCGGTCTGAAGACCCAAACATAATTAATGTGAGTTCTAAATATTATGATATCATGGCCCAAATAACAATATTTTCAAACCGCTTCTCTCCTTCAAAAGACGCGGGTTTTCTCTTAAGGGGAGGGGGAAGTGGAAATTAAAGTGATTTTTTATTGTTTCTTCTACTAATCATGAGACCAGTATGCATAATGAAAAATTCAGGAAATACCTCCCATTGATTTTAATATTCAAATTAGGCTAAGATTTTTAAGAATAGTTTCAAAAAAGGAACTCCGACCAATCGCTTAACGCCGTACCTTTTGTTAACAAAATTCTCGTGGCACGCTCCATGTCTCGCGCCACAATTGTCGCATCGCACAAATTTTTTCAAGTCTCGCGATAAATTTATTCAACACGGAGCGTGCCAAGAGAAAATTGTTGATAAAAAGGCAGGGCGCTACGCGATTGGTCGGAGGTCCTTATTGAAAATTATTCATGAAATTTCAAACTAAGGGTAGTTTAAAAATCGTTCGGTGTTATTTCCTGGATGTTTCACTGTCTTATGGAAAAATCAATAAAAAAATTACTTTATTTTCCACTTCACCATCCCTTTAATGAACGTCTGCTTTGTTTCAAAGTATCGCGCCACAAGACCAATCATTTATATATGTATAAAGTGCCATAACATCTAACAAGCATTATTACGACAAAGATTCGATACTCGATTATGAATTATCGCCACTCTAACCAAGTTTGCCAGATTTTGAATAAAGGCTGATTACTCGTGACCTATTCATCCGAATTGAATTTGGTGAAAACTTTTCAAATATAAATCGACCCCAACTCCCCAAGGAATCCGAAAATCGCATTTATATCCTCGAGAATCCAATATTTTCAAAGTTGATAATTTTGACATTTCCGGTTTCCGGTATAAGTATGCAAAGGACAACTGTGGAACGGGTAAAATATGAAAGAGGAATGCAAAACTTTTATAACGCACTTTATTCCAGAGCGCTAGCTTGAATAGTTTTTGAAATATAGTAAAATATGTGCGAAAAACGCAACGCGCAAAGACTTCTTTAACAGTCTGTACCACCACATCTGCGTTATGTGTCTCCAAAATGTCTGAATCATTCTCATCTGTACTTTCATTCGTACTTTCAGATGTTGACGTGCTATTTTCGGCTGATGTACTACTGCTGGGTCATTCCATGTGGTATCAGGGAGTGTTCACACCAGGGGTCGGCCGATTTTGTTCTAACTTGGAACACTTGTTCCTAGGCCCAAATAATAGACTCATCTCGATTATTGGGCCATTCTTTCGAATAGCTCCTGACTTACAGCGATTTTAAAAAAGACTGATTTTCACGTTTCGCCGATGCTGGTTTTCATACCTTTCAGCAAAGATTTCATATTTAAATTTTGGTTTGAGATAGAATCAGTAAATTTCACACACTTATAGAAAACTATGTGGTGAAAACGCTGATTAATGTTTCAAAACGCTGTGATAATTACATCTCTCGTTATTGACACCCAAACAGGAATTTAAATTTTTCGGGGGGTCAACTCAATGGCCCACAGTCAAAAAGGTGCAACTTCAATTCCTTTTAAAAACACTTTTTTAGGTAGTTAATAGCAAGGCCTTTCAGATACTATTAGTCTCGATATGACTTTTTGGGCCCTAAGAGGACTTTTCAAGGAAAAACCAAATCATCAAATTTGTCAAATTTTAAATTTTTTTCCTCAACTTTCAGTGACTTATTTACTTATTTTAAACTCATATATTTGGAAAAAGCAGTTAAATAAACGGAGTGTCTATTTGTGCCCGGGTTGCGGGCAGAAATAGCATAAAGGGTGCTAAATACGCCCGGGTTCCGGGCAGAAATAGCGGCCGACTAATGCGAGGCTAAAAGTGCCCGGGTTCCCCGTTGCGGTAAGCCCGGGCAAAAATAGCTGATGAATGCTTAATGGCTAGTTTTGCCCGGGTTTTTGGCTCATTATCAACCCGGGCAAAAATAGCGAGTCCACAATGGGCCGTCTATTTTTTGCCCGGGTTTATATAATGTGACGAATACCCAGGAAGAAGAATACCCGGGTTTACCGCAACGGGGAACCCGGGCAGAAATAGACGGCCCACTGTGGGCCCGCTATTTGTGCCCGGGTTTGAATCAGTAAGGAACCCGGGCAGATATAGACGGCTCCCTGATACCACATGGAATGACCCTGCTAGTATCTGTTGATTCCCCAGTATCAGTCTTATTTGGGTTCTTAAATGCCTTGGCGCGGATGGTATCATTATGTTTGAAGATTAGTTTTCGCTTAATTCTTTGCTTTGTCGAACGTGACATAGGTTTAAGAGGAGAATTACTTTGGAAAATTGGACCTCGGTTAGATCTAACATTGATTGATTCATTTTATTTATTTCCGAAGTAAAAATATAGGGTCTGGTTTCTTCTCTCTTGTAGCCATTTTCTAAGCAGACGCCTTTTCTCGCCTTAATGACGTCTAACCATAGCCCACTCGATCACGCGCGGCACGACGCAAGCTGCTGGCGAGCAGCGCATCGTCCGTAAGCGTGGCGATTGGGCGACAATGAGATAGAATATATATATTAAAACTAGAGTCATAACGTGAGATCACGAGATCGACGTTTCGCATGAATCTTTATCAAATACGGATGGCGCCACCCTAAGAACTTTTTTATTACCGTCTGCTGCTATAATCTGTGTAACAAGCTGTCAAGATACTTTTTAAACGTGTTAAATAAAATACGCGAATTAAATAATAAAAACTCTAGTCCTTTTTAATCTAATAAATAGATGAAATAAAATCCTAACGATGTTTCTGATTGCAAATAAGCGAGTAAAAGTTGTAATTAGTTCCGCGAGAGGGTGACAGGTGGCGCTGTCATGTTTTGATAAACGTGCTTGATAAACACAATGTGTTTCGCGGTAAGCCGATTTGAATTGTAACTCTATCTATCTCATTGGAGGGCGAGCACAGATTGGCGGCGGTACAGCCCGTCAGCTAGTGGCTTCTATAGCAGGGCTGGAAATAAGGATATTTTTATGGGTTGTCAATAGTGAGGCCTCTATCTTTATTTGTAAACGCGCATATGAGTAGTATGTTACCCCACTTTTGACTATACAAATTAGCCGAAAATGATCAAAATTTGCATAATTCAGAAATCCCACTTTTGACTATACAAATTAACCGAAAATGATCCAAATTTGTATAATTCAGAGATCCGACCTTAAACATGCAAATGAATCGAAAATGATTATAATTTTCATAATTCAGAATCACACCTGTCAATCAAATGCGAGTCACGTGTAGTGTGACGTAGGTAAAATTTGTAAGATATATCTGCAACAGTGATTGAAATTATATTAGTTCGGGACAAAACGTAAAGCTATAATGAACTGGGAAAAACTACGGCTCGAAACTTTTAAAGATTACCCCGTTAGTAATATAAACCCTATTGGTCAAAATGTCTCTATCATTTTTACGCATTAATTAAATTTTCCGTTTTTTCAACTTTAAGGTTCAGCTCAATTTTTTTTAAATTTATCAGGCATTCAATTAAATTTATTATAATGGAATAATTTTCTTATTTATCAATTAACACTAATACGGGGATAGCGTGACTAAATTAAAAAATGATTCAGACCTGAAATATAGAACGTTTTCGCAGGAAAAACCCTGGCTGGAACCGTACGACTCAACTGACCGAATGAACTTCTACGTATTTGAAAACAATAAACAACTGAGGTAAGAACAAGATGTGCCCGGCTGGGCACAGAATACTTTTGCACGGCAAATGTCGAATTACTATTATTACTATCAAAAAATGGCCCAGGGATGGACTCATAATAGTAGCCACAGCGTACCGAACTTAAAAGGCGTAGCCACAGCGTACCGAACTTAAAAGGCGTATAGAAAATTTACGTGAATAGCCGTAAATATGCTAAAACGATTACCCGTAATTCTAACGTCAATTTATTTCCTTCAATTATTATTCTAAAAGTGCAACACAATAATAGGAGTGAGTGAGTAGCCCCTCGTTGCGAATTCTTTAACAGCGCAATCATTCAATAAATTTACTTAAGTTATAATTTTCAAACTTTTTCCTTATTATCTTAAGACGAATTTCGTCCCGGAACATCTTTAATTAAAATAAAACGTAAAAAAAATTATTTCGTGTGGATTCGAACTTGCGACCCATGGTTCTGCCGTGCAAAACTCAATATCTCTAACCGATATACCACGCGCCCAGTATTCAAGCCTCGCCAACATTATTAATACACGCCTGAGCGCGCTCCCCTGCGAATTTTTTGATTCCTTTTAATTCGCCGAATGCCTAAGTTTTTTTATCTCATTTTAAAAACAGGAATGTTAAAACAGAACATTAATTTTTTACTTAAGTCAAACAAAACTGATTCAGATTATTTTAAAACGTTTTAAAACTAGTAATAATATAGTGCCACATTAAAACAATAATATTCCTATTTTTAAAATGTGAACAATTTTATTCCTATTTTTAAAATATGACTCTATTTTATTCCTATTTTTAAAATATGACTCTATTTTATTCCTATTTTTAAAATATGACTCTATTTTATTCCTATTTTTAAAATAGGACTCCATTTTATTCCTATTTTTAAAATATGACTCCATTTTATTCCTATTTTTAAAATATGACTCCATTTTATTCCTATTTTTAAAATACGACTCTATTTTATTCCTATTTTTAAAATATGACTCTATTTTATTCCTATTTTTAAAATATGACTCTATTTTATTCCTAATTTTAAAATATGACTCTATTTTATTCCTATTTTTAAAATATGACTCCATTTTATTCCTATTTTTAAAATATGACTCCATTTTATTCCTATTTTTAAAATATGGCAGTATTTTATTTAAATTTTTAAAATGTGTCAATATTTTATTTATATTTTTAAAATGTGGCACTATTTTATTCATATTTTTAAAATATGGCACTATTTTATTTATATTTTTAAAATGTGGCACTATTTTAGTACTATTTTCAAATTAAGATGCAAATTTATTTATATTTTTAATATGCGACGCTATTTTATTTATATTTTTAAAATATGACTCTTATTTTATTCCTATTTAGAAGTGCAAATAATTCAATAAGTTTGTAATAATTCGTGATATTCAATTAGCTTAGCTAATTCCTCAATCTCAAAGTTTTGCTGGTTTTAAAAATTCGCGGGGATTTTTGAGATTTGAGGTTTTGAAAAGCTACATCTATGCGTGGTGCCTTTACTGAGATAGCGCACTTAGGCCTATATTCATATTAAATTTAATTTTGTTAAAACTTTAAAACTTTTCCTCGTTATTTTAAGATGAATTTCGTTTCAAAACATCATTAATTAAAATAAAACTTAAAAATGTCAAGATATATTTTTTGATAAAGCTCGCGCATGCGTATCAGATTCTTAGTTACACCAAAATTTCAGCGCAACACCGCCGGTAATTTACTGGGGAATTTTTCATCGTTTCCCTCTCAAGGGCCCGTATATTTCTATTGACACCCGAGCGTGCAAAAGTAAAAATGAAGAATATGTTAAAACGCATACTGCACTAAATTCTACTCATTATTACTACGAAGATATTGGAGCGAATAACTTAATTTATTTAGCAGGAACCCAAAAATGTCTGGGTATTTTTTGACTAATGTTAGTAAAAACATCAATTGAGAAGATTTTTTCTTAGTAGTTACGAAGCATTTATAACGAGTGAGAAACCCCAAGAAAACCTAAATTGATCATGGTTTATAGCTATATTTCCACTCGACCGAAAAAAACCCGACGGAAATGACGCAGCCGACGGTAGAAATTTGAACTTACGCCGGCGTTTGGCGGTAGACCGTTCACACTACGACTGAATTTTCAATTTTGAGTTTGGTGGCAAATATTTTGGGTCATGTGTCAGATGGTAGTGGTTTCCACGGCATCTATTTCGCACTCTGAATAGGTATATTTGAGCCCCTTGTTGCTTAAATTGTAATAAAAAGAGATATTTTCGAACCTCTTCCATTAATTAAACTTGAATTTTTCTTTCTTGGTGGCATGTTTCGTTAAGCCTTGGTCAACCACTACTTGTAATAGCTCTCAAAAAATGACGGCTATAAATCTGTCTCGCATATGCGTGCGCTCTTGAAATTTATGACTTAGTCAGTGAGTTAATTTTATTGGATGAGACACCAGCGTAACGCCGAACACGACCAAAAAATAGAATACAACTTACGCCCGGCCGAACGGTAATTCCTTCGTGCTCGGCGTAAAGATTTTTCGGTCGAACCCCTTTCTTCCGGGTTTCCGTCGTGTTTTCCGTCGAGTCGGAATCTAGCTTAACGCGAAATTCCAGAAACAAATTCTACTATTGTTCATATTCACGATTTAAGACTATGCTTCCTTTCCCGTTTGGCTATTGCGGCCGATTTCCTAAGGTTAGTCGGGCACTACAAGTCTCAGCGCAGAATTGCAGCGTCGTTCTAAATATGAGAACGTTTAGCTACATAAGCCTTGGACGGAATTGGTTTGACAATCTTGTGCCCCATTGCACCCAGCTTGCAGGTCTCTCCTGACCCATCAGTAGGGTCTTCGTGCCGGTCCCGGAACATACAGTGGAAGGCAGGGGAGGAGTGAGGATTGAGGATTGGAGGATTGGAAAACAAGATGATGGGGGAGACTTTGTACGTAAGCCTTTTGATTGACTCACCCCTCCCTCAGTCCTACAAGAGGGCGTTTTTGATTGACAGGTCAATGAAGCGTGTTCGATTCTCGGATGTAGAAGTACATACATTGGAGTTTGAAGATAGATGATTTAAGAAATAAACAGTATTTTAATATGTTAATTAGATTAAAATTTGAACCAATAATTTCTCCCGTATTAATCAAATGGTTAAGGGAGGATGAAACTCCAGATTACGTTGGGGAAAAATAAAGATTCCCCAAAAAACCCGACTGGGGAAAAATGGTATCATAGTACATGCAATACCGTACGAAGATAGGGTGAATTATGAATTAAGAAATAAATTGTAAATAAAAATTTAGGAGACGAATGAAAATGAAATACAAATTGTAACTTTTAATTAATTTACTTTTATTTTTCCTACTTTTTTTTCTTAATTAATGGTTGATGTAAGCTACCTCTAAATTTGCAATTACATTATTTGTTATTAAACCACTAATTTGTTTAATTATGTTAGTCTCCAGTTCTGCCACCTGCCTCATTCCCTCTCCATCAGTGGAGTTTAACTCCCGAGAATCGCGTCTACGTAAACAGTACGAATACACTGCAGTCTGGATGCTAAAGATAATACAAGTTAATTTAAAGTTATTGGAAATATAAGTCTAATTAAATTGTTAGTGAAAACTATGGGATATGTTAATATACCTGTACCCGTCGCAGTTCGGAACAAAGTACGTTCCAGTAGGAGAATAAACCCCATCCCCGTTTCTTTCAGGGCTGAATAGAAATAACATATAAATAATCTCGATAACACTAACTATATAATTTAGCAATTTAACTTACCGAGGGTGTATTTGTCTCGCTACAATATCCTCGAGGGACATTAAAAAATGAGGAACTCCTTCCACCCCAACGCTCGGAAACAGAAGTTGAGGGATTAAAAAAATTATTATAAAATACACAATAATTAGCACTCTAAAACCTAACACCATAGATATATAACAGCGATATATTTACTTGAACCCGTCACAGTTCATAACGTAAGAATTAATGAACGCATTGGAGTTTTGATAGTCTACTAGCTACACCCTAATTGCATTTAAATAATGTCTAGTGTTAATGCTAATTTAGATAACAAGGATTATAAAAGTTAACTCACAAGTCATAGGGTGTTAATATGGAGTCTGCTTCAGACTCATTGTCTTCAATTTCAACCACGACATCATCATCATCGTCATCATCGCTAATGCCGATGAAATTTGGAGTATTCACATCCTCAGAGTTATATTCCTCCGCGGGCCATTCGGAATACAACGGAAATCTTCCCGCGACCATATTGATAAATTTAGTTTAAATTGCGGAAAAAATCTATTCTATCCCCTTGAGGTAAAAAGAACGTTGTGACCAAATTTTCAAAATTGTCCATGTCCCATGTGTCGTATGAAAACCTCTAAACCTTCCACGAATTTTCTCCAAAATCACAATAGAACTTCAAACAATAAGTTTTTTTTAAGCAATTTTTTTCGGGTTTTCCAGTTTTTTTCGGGTTTTCGTTGAGTGCAGTCGCAACATTTTTCTCTCTCTATGATTATCGTTATCTAACTTATCTTATCAATATGACGAAATGCGGTACCGGTCTCTTCGGAGTGTGTATTGCGTTAATGTTTATTTTACCGGTTTTTTGCCTCAAAGGCTCAGTTAATTCTCTTGCGTGTGAACGAGCTATTCCTGCGTTTCGCATTTCGGCTTCGTCGCATTGTTTTGATGTCGTTACTTTCAATGGCCATCAATTTGTTAAGAGTAAACCTTTGACTATTAAGCCTCTATGCAGCCAGTGCAGTAAGTTAACTTTTGTCTCCATTATTCTGATTTTATCGGGCGATATTGAGGTGAATCCGGGACCTACTCTTAAGAGTCGTTGTAAAGTCTGCCTCAAGTCTTTTCGTAAGCCTCAGAAACGTTTTCGCTGCAGTGTGTGTGATCTTGACTTTCACGTCAAGTGTGTTTATTCGAATGTTTTAAAAAAATCTCTTCATCTTGAGGACTCTGGCTTCGTGTGTTTAAATTGTGGTTTACCTAGTTTGAATGACTCTTTTTTTCACTGAATTTACCTCTGGCGATAAAGATAAGAGGTCTCTCAATATTAACGCTGACAGAAGTACAAAGAGATCAAGATCGCTGATCTCTTTTCATGTGGCGAATGTAAGAAGTTTAAAAAATAAATTTCTCGACTTATCAGTTTTTGTGGAACGGAACTTACCCGATGTTATTGGACTTACTGAGACATGGCTTAGCGCGGATATTTCTAGTACTGAGTTCTTTACTGAAGACTATGTAGTGTTTCGTAATGATCGTGAAACTAGGGGTGGTGGAGTTCTTTTGGCTATTAGCCAAAATCTCTCGCCTGTCGAGACTGTCATTGATAATGAACTATATAAGACTGCCTCTGGCAAACGTCTTGAAGTCGTTTTTTCGTCCGCTAAATGCGACTCAAGATCAATTCTCTTTGGTTGCGTTGTCCCCCCTCCGGTTACCCAAGACTACTTATTGAGTTTATGTTCTCTACTCAGTGAGATAACAGATATTATTAACAGTCATGATATCTTTGTCTTGTTCGGTGACTTCAACATGGCATGCCTTGGTGTTAATAGACCTGTCCCAGATAGTCTACCTTCTTTGGACTTTTATGAATGCGTATCCAATCTCGGTCTAACCCAAGTTGTCTCTGATAGCACTAGACTTGGCAATACTCTTGGGGTCATTCCTATTTTAGAGGCCGTTTTCCATAGTGGTAAAGTTTTTAGTAGGATGGTAGTAAAAATAGTAGTATTCCCCCTACATGGAAAAGCAAAACCTATGATGGAGAAAATAGTATGAATTGCTACATTGTGCCGACTAACCATAAATTGCCGCCTTTTCCAAAACATTGCTGACTAACCATAAATTGCCGCCTTTTCCAAAATATTGCTGACTAACCATAAATTGCCGCCTTTTCCAAAATATTGCTGACTAACAAGAAATTGCCGCCTTTTCCAAATTATTTCTGACTAACCATAAATTGCCGCCTTTTCCAAAATATTGTTATATTACTGTCTTTTTCCGTGTAATGAGGCGCATACTTAGCCTTTCGTGAATAAACAGGAAAAATGAAATGGGGTAATGCACTGGCCTTTTAACAAGGCGTTTTAAGTGTTCTAATTGCGAGGCCAGTACAGAATGAACATGTAAAACGAAATGTTGGAATAATACATTGGCCTTTTAACTAGGGGTCCTAAGAGACATAATTGCGAGGCTAGTACAGATATGCCCTTAGGTTCAAGCGAGATTAGACCAGGTTAGGTTAGGTTAGGTTTGGTTTAGGCGAGGCGGGTGAAATTTCATGTCGGGCCTCTCAAGTAGGCGTTGGTAGTGGCCTACTTGAGAGGCCATTAGAAAATGAACACGCAAAATTAAACTAGGGACAATACATGGATCTCTTATCTATGTTTTTATCGTCGGCTACTTGCCGTTCGTGAATAAATATTAAAAACGAAATGGAAGTATCACATTGGCCTTTAAACTAGGTGTCCTAAGTGGCCTAATTGCGAGGCCAGTACAGATATGTCCTAACGTTCCAATTAGGTTAGGTTAGGTTAGGTTTGGTTAGGTTTGGTTAGGTTAGGTTAGGTTTGGTTAGGTTAAGTTTCTGGCCGCTCATCTTGGCGTCAGTAGTGGCGTACTTGAGAGGCCAGTAGAGAATAAACAAGCGAAGTGGAACCATGGTTAGGTTAGGTTTCTGGCCGCTCAACTAGGCGTCAGTAGTGGCCTACTTGAGAGGCCAGTAGAGAGAATCAAGCAAAATGGAACCATAGATTATTACACTGGCCGCTCAACTAGGCGTCAGTGGTGGCCTACTTGACAGGCCAGTAGAGAATAAACAAGCAAAATGGAACCATGGACTATTACACTGGCCGCTCAACTAGGCGTCAGTAGTGGCCTACTTGAGAGGCCAGTAGAAAATAAACAAACAAAATGGAACCATGGACTATTGCACTGGCCTCTAAAATAGGCGTCAGTAGTGGCCTACTTGAGAGGCCAGTAGAGAATAAACAAACAAAATGGAGCCATGGACTATTACACTGGCCTCTCAACTAGGCGTCAGTAGTGGCCTACTTGAGAGGCCAGTAGAGAATAAACAAGCAAAATGGAACCATGGACTATTACACTGGCCGCTCAACTAGGCGTCAGTAGTGGCCTACTTGAGAGGCCAGTAGAGAATAAACAAACAAAATGGAACCATGGACTATTACACTGGCCTCTCAACTAGGCGTCAGTAGTGGCCTACTTGAGAGGCCAGTAGAGAATAAACAAACAAAATGGAACCATGGACTATTACACTGGCCTCTCAACTAGGCGTCAGTAGTGGCCTACTTGAGAGGCCAGTAGAGAATAAACAAGCGAAGTGAAACCATGGACTATTACACTGGCCGCTCAACTAGGCGTCAGTAGTGGCCTACTTGAGAGGCCAATAGAGAGAAACAAGCAAAATGGAACCATAGATTATTACACTGGCCGCTCAACTAGGCGTCAGTAGTGGCCTACTTGAGAGGCCAGTAGAGAATAAACAAACAAAATGGAACCATGGACTATTACACTGGCCTCTAAAATAGGCGTCAGTAGTGGCCTACTTGAGAGGCCAGTAGAGAATAAACAAGCAAAATGGAACCATGGACTATTACACTGGCCGCTAGACTAGACGTCAGTAGTGGCCTACTTGAGAGGCCAGTAGAGAATAAACAAACAAAATGGAACCATGGACTATTACACTGGCCTCTCAACTAGGCGTCAGTAGTGGCCTACTTGAGAGGCCAGTAGAGAGAAACAAGCAAAATGGAACCATAGACTATTACACTGGCCGCTCAACTAGGCGTCAGTAGTGGCCTACTTGAGAGGCCAGTAGAGAATAAACAAGCAAAATGGAACCATGGACTATTACACTGGCCGCTCAACTAGCCGTCAGTAGTGGCCTACTTGAGAGGCCAGTAGAGATGGGGTTTACTGATTTCTGTGTAGAGACAGACGAGACTATGAGTGGCTTCACAATAGGGCGACTATAGACACCTGGTTGAGAGGCCAAGATCTGGGGAAGTTCCCTTTGGTGACATATGTTTCGTTATTTTGAGCGCATTAATAGTACAAAATGAATTTCTTTTGGGAAATTTCGATGAGAACATTAGGTTAAATAATCAAAAACTGTTAAAACAGTAAAATCATACGAAAACGTTGCTTCTGAAATATGCCCAATGAGTATTCAAATAGAGCTGTTCATAGTATTTTCTCCGTCATTGGTCTAGCTTTTTGATCTAGGAAAAATACTACTATTTTTACTACTATCCTACTAAAAAAAATCCCACTATCGAAGGCGGCCTCGTAAATAGGAAAGATCCATACTCTTGACTTGGTTTACATTATGAACGTCGCTTCATTAAGGAAGTTAAAACAATCGATAATCTTCCTGGTTGCGATCATGATGCAGTGACTGGTCTAATCGCTTGTGAACGTGCAACGCCAAGAAGCTCATCCACGGAAGTTCTACAGTTGAGTCGCGCTGATGTGAAGGGCTTGAATGGCCTGATAGAGCATGCTCCGTGGCATTTAGCGTTTAGCGAGGACATTAATCAAACATGGGACTTTTGGTTACAATTGTTTTGGTCTTATTTTAAGGACAGTGTTCCTTCAAGGACGGTATACTCAAAGAAATTTTGGCAGCCATGGATTTCTGGTGATATTGTTCACCTTGCTAATGTCAAAAGAACTTTATACAAACTTTTTAAGTCTAAGCCAACTGAGGCTAACAGAGCTAAATACAGACGGTCCTGTAATTTGATAAAAGCTAAAACTCGCTCTAAATTTAATGATTACGTGAATGACTTGTCCTCTAAGATTAAGGACAAACCGGATAAGTTTTGGAAGTTTGTCGCTCGCAAAACTAGAATACCTATACCGAACTTTATGAATATTGATAATACCCTTGTCACTGACGCTTCTTCGATTGCGACAATGTTTAACTCTTTTTTTCAATCTTGCTTCAATAAGTCTGACTCAATCCCTCTTAATGTTGCTTCATTGCATAATCCGACTAGGGACCCAGATCTCGTTTTTACTCCCGGTTCCGTTGTGCTGCTATAGCACGCTTAAAGTCCAGTTCTTCGTCTGGGCCCGATGGGGTTTCTACTAAAATGATTAAACTGTGCGCTACGAGCATATCTAAACCCTTGTCAGAATTTTTTAACTGCTCTTATAGATTAGGTAAACTACCTGATGCCTGGAAGAAGGTCAATGTAGTACCCCTTTATAAAGGTGGTTCTTTGAGTCGTTCAGAGCTGGAATCTTATCGACCAATATCACTTTCTTCCGTCTTTTGTAAAGTAATGGAATCTATTATTTATGAGAATCTCCTCGTGTTTTGCTCAAAAAATAATGTTCTTCCCGAGCGTCAGTTTGGTTTCCGTAAAGGATTTAGCTGTACAACTCAGCTTGTACAAGCTTTCCACCCTTGACACCATTAATCCTCCTGACGTACACGTAGTAATTTTTGATTGGAAGAAAGCATTGACTCTGTACCCCATGATCGTCTCGTCTCTAAGTTACAGGCTCTAGGTATCGGTGGTAATTCCTTGCTCTGGGTCTCGGACTTCTTGAGGGATAGAATGCAGAGGGTTGTCTATCAGGGTCAATCCTCGAGTTTTCTTCCTGTTACTTCTGGGGTACCTCAGGGCTCTATTTTGGGACCACTACTTTTCAACTTATACGCTCATGATCTTCCGATGAGAAAATCTGCACAAAGCACTCTCTGGCAATATGCACATGATTCCTTTTTATCTCGTGCTATTAGGACACTGCAGGATTCCGTAACTCTTCAGAGTGACATTGACGCAATCTTTGAATGGGGTTTGCTTAATTTGCTTAATTTAAATATTAAAAAGTGTTCTTTCATAATTTTTACGAGGCGTCGCAATGTACTAAATTATGATTATAAGATTAATGATTTTTCTTTGCCTCGTGTTTTCAAGTGTAAATTGCTTGGTATAATATTCTCAAGTGACCTTAAGTGGTCTAACCATGTTATTTATATAACCGCTAAGGCCCGTCGCATAGCTGGTTTGATTCGTAGAACGTTTGGACGTTCGAAAGCGTCGCTTGTATCTTTTAATGCTCTGGTTATTCCATTGCTACAATATGGTGTAGAGGTCTGGTCACCTTATTTAAAGAAAAATATAGATTCTATCGAGAGTGTTTTGCGTTATTTTACATCCTTTTACCTTGGTCAACCTTATATAAATTTTCCCACGAATCGCAATCGTGTAAGATTGGATTATAGTACTCGTTTGAAACAATTGAATTTTTTGCCAATGTACTTGTTAAGTCAAAAAGCTGGTTTAATTTTTTTGTTTAGAATCATTAATGGATGCTATTATTTTCCCCTTTTAGACTATATTAGTATTAACGAGAGGCATGAATGCTTAACTTTTTATATTTCTAAATGTAGATGTGATGCTTTTTTACACTCTTTTTTAATCGTGTTATTAGACAATGGAATGCGCTTCCTTTTAACATTAGATGTTCTATGACAATTTATACTTTTAAAAATGACCTTGATTGTTATCTCAAACAAAAGCGATACCATGTTTAAAAATTGTTCTTTTTGTTTTAATTTAATTTATTCTAATTTAATTTTTGTATGTCTGTCTTGGCAACCAGTGCGATAATGGGACTTGTCCTTAATCTGGTTGCCTTCAGTGGAATTTATTTTTTTACTGAAAAATAAACATTATTATTATTATTATTATCAGTTATGTGACCTAATTTTTTGGAAAAGGCATATTATTATTTGGGAAGTCAATGAAGAAAATCAAAAATATTCTGGAAAAGGCGTAACATTGGTAAAGTGACCTAATTTTTTGGAAAAGGCATATTATAATTTGGGAAGTCAATGAAGAAAAACAAAAATATTTTGGAAAAGGCATATTATTAGTTGGAAAGTCAATGAAGATAAAAAACAATATTTTGGAAAATGCGTAACATTGTTACACAATTTCCAAAATATAACTAACCTAACTCAAACCAAATGAAAAAAAACCTTAAAATCCCAACCCAACCCAACCTGACCTGACCTAATACTATTGAGTTCAAATAATCAACTTTAACCAAACCAAATTATCCGTATCTGACCTAGTTCTATTTGAGTTAATATAACCCAGCCTACACCAAAATAAATAAATATAGTTTTTCGCAGCCCCGTTTTGCTGCTCTTTTGAGATCTGCTGTAACGGTACGCCGCGTTTACGAGAACAACTGTATCGGTAACTGCTGTAACGGGTAAACTGTCATTTCGGGAAAACTGCTATTTAGGGAACCGCTGTTATGAGGACCGCTATTTAGGGAACCGTTAGTTTGGAATCCGCTCATACGGGAACCGCTCGTGTGAGTTCTTCCCTCTCTCGAGGGCCCGGCCGGGCCTCGACCTTGGTTAATTCTAGTGGGTAATGGTTGTGAAAATATGAATATGAATATAAATATAAAACTTAAAAATATATTTATCTTCAACGAGAACTTAAACAGTAAAAATAAAAAGTGATGAAGAGTAGTAGTTTTATAACTTAAGCCTTCTCTTAATGTGCTCTTAGTGCCTTATTTTCCCCTTTTCTCACTAAGCATGAAAGCAAAATATTAACCGGTTTTAAGTTTTGTTTCTCGCGGGATAGGCCAAGGTATAAAAGTAGAGTCGAAAACAATAAGACTACAACAAAACTATACGACTACAAAACTATACGACTACAAAACTATCTCTTTTCGCTTTATAAATTATTAAATGAACATTATCTTATGGGTGGCGTAGCGGTTAGCGCTTTCGCCTCGCAGCAAGAGGATCCCGGGTTCGATCCCGGACTGTGGCACCGGGTGAAAATCTGGGAACAAATCCTTCTGCGTAGAGTTTGCAAGTTCTCTCCCCGCTTGTTAAAGGAGTTTTCCTCCGCGGTCTAACCCGGTTTCTCCTTTCCATCAAAACTTGCAGAGGTTAACGGTAATAGTTAGTATAGGGCGCTGTCGGTTAGCTGTGGCATAGGGGCTAGCCACCACCCCTCTATGCATTGTAAAGGGACCCACCTGTAAACAAGCCACAGGCTTAGTGTGGAAATCCCTTCGTAGGCAAAAGCTTAGATTATTATTATTATTATAAGTTTAAAGTTCCACCGGCATCGAGTGCTTCATGATGGCGGATCAACATCAACTCGAAGCTATTTTCTGAGCTTTTTTTCAGATGATTAAAGAGAAAAGGGTGAATATAACGCTCTTCAGAGAAAACATATGCCACGTTCGATAAAAAAGGAATCATTCTCGGTTATTATTCTTCTCAAAATTAATTAGGAATGACGACGAAGCTCGTCATGTTTATGATAAGTTTCCTTATGAGAAAAACTGAGCGTAAGCCTAGGTCAGTTTGGTCTAGGCCACGACTATTATGTAGATTTCTGGGAAGATCGAGTATTGAGCACCTACACGGAAATTTAATTCCAACAAGATTTCCGTATGAGCATGCAATCGTTTAATAAATATGTCAGTCATTTCATTTCACCTTATCAAGTTGTGAAAAAAAAATTGTTTTTCTTTCAAAATACTCAACAAAGAGCGAGTCTCAACTCCCAAAACGCTTTAAACCGTACTCATATCGCTTCCCGAATCGGTTTGGATAGTGCGATTTGGAATCGGTTTGGTTAAAAACGGTTGTTGGCAACGGTTCGGGTAAGCTCGTGTAAACGCGGCTTGTATTTCTTAATTTCGTTCCAGGGTTGGCAAGTTTTAAACAATTTGTTTTAAACTCTTGTTTAAAACTTGTTTTAAACAGCCATTAAAAAAAAATTGTTTAAAACGTTTTAAACAAAAAGTTTAAAACATGTTTTTTTATGGAGAGAAATTTCGAATATTTTTAACTCTTTTTATTTGAAAATGAGCGAAAAGATTATATAACAGAATAATAAGATTCAGTCAAAATCTTCCAATAACTCGACTGTTTCACATGTGTGTTTAATTGTTTGGAAACCCTATCAGTTGATTTATTCGTTACCAATCTGTCTTGAAGACTTATATTCAAAATATATGATTAAGGATAACTTATTTTTTCGTCTACTTAAAACAAAGCAACAACGTTTCTCCTATGTGGTTTCCCTACACTGTTGGTACATTTTACTGTTCTTAAGTGATTACGTGTAATCTATAAAGCCAGGCCCTTGACAGTGCTAAAATTAATACGCTTAATCCGTAAACAGAAAACATGAAGCGACTACAAAGTAGTAAGAGGTGGTGATGTTTCAAATGTATGGTGAGTTCTGACCAAGAAACTCTGAAGTACGGAAGCGGAAATTCCTTAATAGTGGCCACAAAAGAAATCAAGCATTTAGGCATTAGAGGTTAAATGTATAAATACACGCATCACTCTCATTTTGTACCCGCTATATAAAAATTACATTTTCCTTTTGAAAAGATGGCTTTCTCCTTTTAAACAGTCAGTAGAATATTTCAGATATTCAATATTGGTATTTCTCAACACGTACTCCCTTCTAAATAATTAATTTCATGACAAAATATTTTCGGAAAATCTAATTTTAATCGTGTTTTTAACAAACTTTTGGCGAATCCTGGCAACGACCCTTTCTTAGATCTTCAAATTCTAAATTTTAGGAGCTCTTGATTTTCGCGTTTGACTACGCAGTACGTGTTCGTGGTCCATTAGTCTAGAGGTATGATACTCGCACTGGATGCGAGTGGTACCGGGTCCAGTCTTACAGCTTTATATTAGGCCTATAAATTTAGGAGTTTTCGATTTTGGTGTTTTTCTTCTCAATACGTTTTCGTGGTCGGTGGGTCTAGGTGTATAATAGTCTCTTTGGGTTCAAGTTGTCCCTGGTTCTAATTCCACACGGACAATTTCTGACACCTTGAAATTCTGAATTTTAGGAGTTCTTGCTCTTTATAAACAGTCAGTAGAATATTTCACATATTCAATATCATTCTCTCAACACGTACTTCCTTCAAAATAATATCATAAAATAATTTCGGAAAATGTAACTTGCTCTTGAAAAACCGTAAATATGTAATTTTTTCAATTAATTTGGAGGGAATAAATCGATTAACAATTAAATGAGTTGATTTAATTAAATAGTGATTAAGGATTAAATTAATATATTCAAAGAAAAATTTATATATTGGAACTTCAGTCATTTGATAAACGTCACTCTCATCTGTCTTGGTCCAAACCAAGACCTTTTTTCAATCAGGTAGGCTGTGAAAATAAGTGTCCTGCGCTAACAGCAGTAGTGGCATAATTAGAGAGCCGCAATATATAAAATTTAGACTATTGGAACTGGAAAAGTGATTTTAAACATGTTTAAAACTAGTTTTTTTTCTGTTTTTTTCTACTTGTTTAACAAACAGTTTTAACTAACAAATAGTGTTTTAAACAATAAAAAACAAATTTTTTTTAAATTAATTTTTGCCAACCCTGTTTCGTTCCCGTTGACAACTAGAAGGGTCTTGTTTGTGGGTGCTAACAAGTTACGTTGACAAATTGCAAATGGTAGCTTTCTTGCGAGAGAGAGAGAGAGACAGACAATAGTGGCGACAATAGAACACGTACTCCCTTCAAAATATTTCGCTGGCTTTATCGAAACTTTTTCGTAGAATGTATTATTTTGGTCTTACTTATAAGTTTTTAAATGTAATACGCCAAAACTTTGTTCCTAACTTTGCTAGATTTTTATTTCCACACTATCGGTTTTCCCTACGCTTTGCTCGCGGGCGCTATATCTATCTTAAAGCGCATCCTGCTTACACATACTCAGGGGCGGACTGGCCATAGGGCCCCAACTGCCACTGGCAGTGGGGCCCCAGTCAATGGGGGCCCTCCTTTCCGGGGTTTGCACATTTCAAAATTGATCCTTCACTAACTCAAAATAGTTACTTATCCATAAATCGGACATTGGTAAATGGCATCTCATAAGATAATGTTCATTTAATAATTTATAAAGCGAAAAGAGATAGTTTTGTAGTCGTATAGTTTTGTAGTCGTATAGTTTTGTTGTAGTCTTATTGTTTTCGACTCTACTTTTATACCTTGGCCTATCCCGCGAGAAACAAAACTTAAAACCGGTTAATATTTTGCTTTCATGCTTAGTGAGAAAAGGGGAAAATAAGGCACTAAGAGCACATTAAGAGAAGGCTTAAGTTATAAAACTACTACTCTTCATCACTTTTTATTTTTACTGTTTAAGTTCTCGTTGAAGATAAATATATTTTTAAGTTTTATATTCATATTCATATTCATATTTTCACAACCATTACCCACTAGAATTAACCAAGGTCGAGGCCCGGCCGGGCCCTCGAGAGAGGGAAGAACTCACACGAGCGGTTCCCGTATGAGCGGATTCCAAACTAACGGTTCCCTAAATAGCGGTCCTCATAACAGCGGTTCCCTAAATAGCAGTTTTCCCGAAATGACAGTTTACCCGTTACAGCAGTTACCGATACAGTTGTTCTCGTAAACGCGGCGTACCGTTACAGCAGATCTCAAAAGAGCAGCAAAACGGGGCTGCGAAAAACTATATTTATTTATTTTGGTGTAGGCTGGGTTATATTAACTCAAATAGAACTAGGTCAGATACGGATAATTTGGTTTGGTTAAAGTTGATTATTTGAACTCAATAGTATTAGGTCAGGTCAGGTTGGGTTGGGTTGGGATTTTAAGGTTTTTTTTCATTTGGTTTGAGTTAGGTTAGTTATATTTTGGAAATTGTGTAACAATGTTACGCATTTTCCAAAATATTGTTTTTTATCTTCATTGACTTTCCAACTAATAATATGCCTTTTCCAAAATATTTTTGTTTTTCTTCATTGACTTCCCAAATTATAATATGCCTTTTCCAAAAAATTAGGTCACTTTACCAATGTTACGCCTTTTCCAGAATATTTTTGATTTTCTTCATTGACTTCCCAAATAATAATATGCCTTTTCCAAAAAATTAGGTCACATAACTGATAATAATAATAATAATAATGTTTATTTTTCAGTAAAAAAATAAATTCCACTGAAGGCAACCAGATTAAGGACAAGTCCCATTATCGCACTGGTTGCCAAGACAGACATACAAAAATTAAATTAGAATAAATTAAATTAAAACAAAAAGAACAATTTTTAAACATGGTATCGCTTTTGTTTGAGATAACAATCAAGGTCATTTTTAAAAGTATAAATTGTCATAGAACATCTAATGTTAAAAGGAAGCGCATTCCATTGTCTAATAACACGATTAAAAAAGAGTGTAAAAAAGCATCACATCTACATTTAGAAATATAAAAAGTTAAGCATTCATGCCTCTCGTTAATACTAATATAGTCTAAAAGGGGAAAATAATAGCATCCATTAATGATTCTAAACAAAAAAATTAAACCAGCTTTTTGACTTAACAAGTACATTGGCAAAAAATTCAATTGTTTCAAACGAGTACTATAATCCAATCTTACACGATTGCGATTCGTGGGAAAATTTATATAAGGTTGACCAAGGTAAAAGGATGTAAAATAACGCAAAACACTCTCGATAGAATCTATATTTTTCTTTAAATAAGGTGACCAGACCTCTACACCATATTGTAGCAATGGAATAACCAGAGCATTAAAAGATACAAGCGACGCTTTCGAACGTCCAAACGTTCTACGAATCAAACCAGCTATGCGACGGGCCTTAGCGGTTATATAAATAACATGGTTAGACCACTTAAGGTCACTTGAGAATATTATACCAAGCAATTTACACTTGAAAACACGAGGCAAAGAAAAATCATTAATCTTATAATCATAATTTAGTACATTGCGACGCCTCGTAAAAATTATGAAAGAACACTTTTTAATATTTAAATTAAGCAAATTAAGCAAACCCCATTCAAAGATTGCGTCAATGTCACTCTGAAGAGTTACGGAATCCTGCAGTGTCCTAATAGCACGAGATAAAAAGGAATCATGTGCATATTGCCAGAGAGTGCTTTGTGCAGATTTTCTCATCGGAAGATCATGAGCGTATAAGTTGAAAAGTAGTGGTCCCAAAATAGAGCCCTGAGGTACCCCAGAAGTAACAGGAAGAAAACTCGAGGATTGACCCTGATAGACAACCCTCTGCATTCTATCCCTCAAGAAGTCCGAGACCCAGAGCAAGGAATTACCACCGATACCTAGAGCCTGTAACTTAGAGACGAGACGATCATGGGGTACAGAGTCAATGCTTTCTTCCAATCAAAAATTACTACGTGTACGTCAGGAGGATTAATGGTGTCAAGGGTGGAAAGCTTGTACAAGCTGAGTTGTACAGCTAAATCCTTTACGGAAACCAAACTGACGCTCGGGAAGAACATTATTTTTTGAGCAAAACACGAGGAGATTCTCATAAATAATAGATTCCATTACTTTACAAAAGACGGAAGAAAGTGATATTGGTCGATAAGATTCCAGCTCTGAACGACTCAAAGAACCACCTTTATAAAGGGGTACTACATTGACCTTCTTCCAGGCATCAGGTAGTTTACCTAATCTATAAGAGCAGTTAAAAAATTCTGACAAGGGTTTAGATATGCTCGTAGCGCACAGTTTAATCATTTTAGTAGAAACCCCATCGGGCCCAGACGAAGAACTGGACTTTAAGCGTGCTATAGCAGCACAACGGAACCGGGAGTAAAAACGAGATCTGGGTCCCTAGTCGGATTATGCAATGAAGCAACATTAAGAGGGATTGAGTCAGACTTATTGAAGCAAGATTGAAAAAAAGAGTTAAACATTGTCGCAATCGAAGAAGCGTCAGTGACAAGGGTATTATCAATATTCATAAAGTTCGGTATAGGTATTCTAGTTTTGCGAGCGACAAACTTCCAAAACTTATCCGGTTTGTCCTTAATCTTAGAGGACAAGTCATTCACGTAATCATTAAATTTAGAGCGAGTTTTAGCTTTTATCAAATTACAGGACCGTCTGTATTTAGCTCTGTTAGCCTCAGTTGGCTTAGACTTAAAAAGTTTGTATAAAGTTCTTTTGACATTAGCAAGGTGAACAATATCACCAGAAATCCATGGCTGCCAAAATTTCTTTGAGTATACCGTCCTTGAAGGAACACTGTCCTTAAAATAAGACCAAAACAATTGTAACCAAAAGTCCCATGTTTGATTAATGTCCTCGCTAAACGCTAAATGCCACGGAGCATGCTCTATCAGGCCATTCAAGCCCTTCACATCAGCGCGACTCAACTGTAGAACTTCCGTGGATGAGCTTCTTGGCGTTGCACGTTCACAAGCGATTAGACCAGTCACTGCATCATGATCGCAACCAGGAAGATTATCGATTGTTTTAACTTCCTTAATGAAGCGACGTTCATAATGTAAACCAAGTCAAGAGTATTGCCAAGTCTAGTGCTATCAGAGACAACTTGGGTTAGACCGAGATTGGATACGCATTCATAAAAGTCCAAAGAAGGTAGACTATCTGGGACAGGTCTATTAACACCAAGGCATGCCATGTTGAAGTCACCGAACAAGACAAAGATATCATGACTGTTAATAATATCTGTTATCTCACTGAGTAGAGAACATAAACTCAATAAGTAGTCTTGGGTAACCGGAGGGGGGACAACGCAACCAAAGAGAATTGATCTTGAGTCGCATTTAGCGGACGAAAAAACGACTTCAAGACGTTTGCCAGAGGCAGTCTTATATAGTTCATTATCAATGACAGTCTCGACAGGCGAGAGATTTTGGCTAATAGCCAAAAGAACTCCACCACCCCTAGTTTCACGATCATTACGAAACACTACATAGTCTTCAGTAAAGAACTCAGTACTAGAAATATCCGCGCTAAGCCATGTCTCAGTAAGTCCAATAACATCGGGTAAGTTCCGTTCCACAAAAACTGATAAGTCGAGAAATTTATTTTTTAAACTTCTTACATTCGCCACATGAAAAGAGATCAGCGATCTTGATCTCTTTGTACTTCTGTCAGCGTTAATATTGAGAGACCTCTTATCTTTATCGCCAGAGGTAAATTCAGTGAAAAAAAGAGTCATTCAAACTAGGTAAACCACAATTTAAACACACGAAGCCAGAGTCCTCAAGATGAAGAGATTTTTTTAAAACATTCGAATAAACACACTTGACGTGAAAGTCGAGATCACACACACTGCAGCGAAAACGTTTCTGAGGCTTACGAAAAGACTTGAGGCAGACTTTACAACGACTCTTAAGAGTAGGTCCCGGATTCACCTCAATATCGCCCGATAAAATCAGAATAATGGAGACAAAAGTTAACTTACTGCACTGGCTGCATAGAGGCTTAATAGTCAAAGGTTTACTCTTAACAAATTGATGGCCATTGAAAGTAACGACATCAAAACAATGCGACGAAGCCGAAATGCGAAACGCAGGAATAGCTCGTTCACACGCAAGAGAATTAACTGAGCCTTTGAGGCAAAAAACCGGTAAAATAAACATTAACGCAATACACACTCCGAAGAGACCGGTACCGCATTTCGTCATATTGATAAGATAAGTTAGATAACGATAATCATAGAGAGAGAAAAATGTTGCGACTGCACTCAACGAAAACCCGAAAAAAACTGGAAAACCCGAAAAAAATTGCTTAAAAAAAACTTATTGTTTGAAGTTCTATTGTGATTTTGGAGAAAATTCGTGGAAGGTTTAGAGGTTTTCATACGACACATGGGACATGGACAATTTTGAAAATTTGGTCACAACGTTCTTTTTACCTCAAGGGGATAGAATAGATTTTTTCCGCAATTTAAACTAAATTTATCAATATGGTCGCGGGAAGATTTCCGTTGTATTCCGAATGGCCCGCGGAGGAATATAACTCTGAGGATGTGAATACTCCAAATTTCATCGGCATTAGCGATGATGACGATGATGATGATGTCGTGGTTGAAATTGAAGACAATGAGTCTGAAGCAGACTCCATATTAACACCCTATGACTTGTGAGTTAACTTTTATAATCCTTGTTATCTAAATTAGCATTAACACTAGACATTATTTAAATGCAATTAGGGTGTAGCTAGTAGACTATCAAAACTCCAATGCGTTCATTAATTCTTACGTTATGAACTGTGACGGGTTCAAGTAAATATATCGCTGTTATATATCTATGGTGTTAGGTTTTAGAGTGCTAATTATTGTGTATTTTATAATAATTTTTTTAATCCCTCAACTTCTGTTTCCGAGCGTTGGGGTGGAAGGAGTTCCTCATTTTTTAATGTCCCTCGAGGATATTGTAGCGAGACAAATACACCCTCGGTAAGTTAAATTGCTAAATTATATAGTTAGTGTTATCGAGATTATTTATATGTTATTTCTATTCAGCCCTGAAAGAAACGGGGATGGGGTTTATTCTCCTACTGGAACGTACTTTGTTCCGAACTGCGACGGGTACAGGTATATTAACATATCCCATAGTTTTCACTAACAATTTAATTAGACTTATATTTCCAATAACTTTAAATTAACTTGTATTATCTTTAGCATCCAGACTGCAGTGTATTCGTACTGTTTACGTAGACGCGATTCTCGGGAGTTAAACTCCACTGATGGAGAGGGAATGAGGCAGGTGGCAGAACTGGAGACTAACATAATTAAACAAATTAGTGGTTTAATAACAAATAATGTAATTGCAAATTTAGAGGTAGCTTACATCAACCATTAATTAAGAAAAAAAAGTAGGAAAAATAAAAGTAAATTAATTAAAAGTTACAATTTGTATTTCATTTTCATTCGTCTCCTAAATTTTTATTTACAATTTATTTCTTAATTCATAATTCACCCTATCTTCGTACGGTATTGCATGTACTATGATACCATTTTTCCCCAGTCGGGTTTTTTGGGGAATCTTTATTTTTCCCCAACGTAATCTGGAGTTTCATCCTCCCTTAACCATTTGATTAATACGGGAGAAATTATTGGTTCAAATTTTAATCTAATTAACATATTAAAATACTGTTTATTTCTTAAATCATCTATCTTCAAACTCCAATGTATGTACTTCTACATCCGAGAATCGAACACGCTTCATTGACCTGTCAATCAAAAACGCCCTCTTGTAGGACTGAGGGAGGGGTGAGTCAATCAAAAGGCTTACGTACAAAGTCTCCCCCATCATCTTGTTTTCCAATCCTCCAATCCTCAATCCTCACTCCTCCCCTGCCTTCCACTGTATGTTCCGGGACCGGCACGAAGACCCTACTGATGGGTCAGGAGAGACCTGCAAGCTGGGTGCAATGGGGCACAAGATTGTCAAACCAATTCCGTCCAAGGCTTATGTAGCTAAACGTTCTCATATTTAGAACGACGCTGCAATTCTGCGCTGAGACTTGTAGTGCCCGACTAACCTTAGGAAATCGGCCGCAATAGCCAAACGGGAAAGGAAGCATAGTCTTAAATCGTGAATATGAACAATAGTAGAATTTGTTTCTGGAATTTCGCGTTAAGCTAGATTCCGACTCGACGGAAAACACGACGGAAACCCGGAAGAAAGGGGTTCGACCGAAAAATCTTTACGCCGAGCACGAAGGAATTACCGTTCGGCCGGGCGTAAGTTGTATTCTATTTTTTGGTCGTGTTCGGCGTTACGCTGGTGTCTCATCCAATAAAATTAACTCACTGACTAAGTCATAAATTTCAAGAGCGCACGCATATGCGAGACAGATTTATAGCCGTCATTTTTTGAGAGCTATTACAAGTAGTGGTTGACCAAGGCTTAACGAAACATGCCACCAAGAAAGAAAAATTCAAGTTTAATTAATGGAAGAGGTTCGAAAATATCTCTTTTTATTACAATTTAAGCAACAAGGGGCTCAAATATACCTATTCAGAGTGCGAAATAGATGCCGTGGAAACCACTACCATCTGACACATGACCCAAAATATTTGCCACCAAACTCAAAATTGAAAATTCAGTCGTAGTGTGAACGGTCTACCGCCAAACGCCGGCGTAAGTTCAAATTTCTACCGTCGGCTGCGTCATTTCCGTCGGGTTTTTTTCGGTCGAGTGGAAATATAGCTATAAACCATGATCAATTTAGGTTTTCTTGGGGTTTCTCACTCGTTATAAATGCTTCGTAACTACTAAGAAAAAATCTTCTCAATTGATGTTTTTACTAACATTAGTCAAAAAATACCCAGACATTTTTGGGTTCCTGCTAAATAAATTAAGTTATTCGCTCCAATATCTTCGTAGTAATAATGAGTAGAATTTAGTGCAGTATGCGTTTTAACATATTCTTCATTTTTACTTTTGCACGCTCGGGTGTCAATAGAAATATACGGGCCCTTGAGAGGGAAACGATGAAAAATTCCCCAGTAAATTACCGGCGGTGTTGCGCTGAAATTTTGGTGTAACTAAGAATCTGATACGCATGCGCGAGCTTTATCAAAAAATATATCTTGACATTTTTAAGTTTTATTTTAATTAATGATGTTTTGAAACGAAATTCATCTTAAAATAACGAGGAAAAGTTTTAAAGTTTTAACAAAATTAAATTTAATATGAATATAGGCCTAAGTGCGCTATCTCAGTAAAGGCACCACGCATAGATGTAGCTTTTCAAAACCTCAAATCTCAAAAATCCCCGCGAATTTTTAAAACCAGCAAAACTTTGAGATTGAGGAATTAGCTAAGCTAATTGAATATCACGAATTATTACAAACTTATTGAATTATTTGCACTTCTAAATAGGAATAAAATAAGAGTCATATTTTAAAAATATAAATAAAATAGCGTCGCATATTAAAAATATAAATAAATTTGCATCTTAATTTGAAAATAGTACTAAAATAGTGCCACATTTTAAAAATATAAATAAAATAGTGCCATATTTTAAAAATATGAATAAAATAGTGCCACATTTTAAAAATATAAATAAAATATTGACACATTTTAAAAATTTAAATAAAATACTGCCATATTTTAAAAATAGGAATAAAATGGAGTCATATTTTAAAAATAGGAATAAAATGGAGTCATATTTTAAAAATAGGAATAAAATAGAGTCATATTTTAAAATTAGGAATAAAATAGAGTCATATTTTAAAAATAGGAATAAAATAGAGTCATATTTTAAAAATAGGAATAAAATAGAGTCGTATTTTAAAAATAGGAATAAAATGGAGTCATATTTTAAAAATAGGAATAAAATGGAGTCATATTTTAAAAATAGGAATAAAATGGAGTCCTATTTTAAAAATAGGAATAAAATAGAGTCATATTTTAAAAATAGGAATAAAATAGAGTCATATTTTAAAAATAGGAATAAAATAGAGTCATATTTTAAAAATAGGAATAAAATTGTTCACATTTTAAAAATAGGAATATTATTGTTTTAATGTGGCACTATATTATTACTAGTTTTAAAACGTTTTAAAATAATCTGAATCAGTTTTGTTTGACTTAAGTAAAAAATTAATGTTCTGTTTTAACATTCCTGTTTTTAAAATGAGATAAAAAAACTTAGGCATTCGGCGAATTAAAAGGAATCAAAAAATTCGCGGGGGAGCGCGCTCAGGCGTGTATTAATAATGTTGGCGAGGCTTGAATACTGGGCGCGTGGTATATCGGTTAGAGATATTGAGTTTTGCACGGCAGAACCATGGGTCGCAAGTTCGAATCCACACGAAATAATTTTTTTTACGTTTTATTTTAATTAAAGATGTTCCGGGACGAAATTCGTCTTAAGATAATAAGGAAAAAGTTTGAAAATTATAACTTAAGTAAATTTATTGAATGATTGCGCTGTTAAAGAATTCGCAACGAGGGGCTACTCACTCACTCCTATTATTGTGTTGCACTTTTAGAATAATAATTGAAGGAAATAAATTGACGTTAGAATTACGGGTAATCGTTTTAGCATATTTACGGCTATTCACGTAAATTTTCTATACGCCTTTTAAGTTCGGTACGCTGTGGCTACGCCTTTTAAGTTCGGTACGCTGTGGCTACTATTATGAGTCCATCCCTGGGCCATTTTTTGATAGTAATAATAGTAATTCGACATTTGCCGTGCAAAAGTATTCTGTGCCCAGCCGGGCACATCTTGTTCTTACCTCAGTTGTTTATTGTTTTCAAATACGTAGAAGTTCATTCGGTCAGTTGAGTCGTACGGTTCCAGCCAGGGTTTTTCCTGCGAAAACGTTCTATATTTCAGGTCTGAATCATTTTTTAATTTAGTCACGCTATCCCCGTATTAGTGTTAATTGATAAATAAGAAAATTATTCCATTATAATAAATTTAATTGAATGCCTGATAAATTTAAAAAAAATTGAGCTGAACCTTAAAGTTGAAAAAACGGAAAATTTAATTAATGCGTAAAAATGATAGAGACATTTTGACCAATAGGGTTTATATTACTAACGGGGTAATCTTTAAAAGTTTCGAGCCGTAGTTTTTCCCAGTTCATTATAGCTTTACGTTTTGTCCCGAACTAATATAATTTCAATCACTGTTGCAGATATATCTTACAAATTTTACCTACGTCACACTACACGTGACTCGCATTTGATTGACAGGTGTGATTCTGAATTATGAAAATTATAATCATTTTCGATTCATTTGCATGTTTAAGGTCGGATCTCTGAATTATACAAATTTGGATCATTTTCGGTTAATTTGTATAGTCAAAAGTGGGATTTCTGAATTATGCAAATTTTGATCATTTTCGGCTAATTTGTATAGTCAAAAGTGGGGTAACATACTACTCATATGCGCGTTTACAAATAAAGATAGAGGCCTCACTATTGACAACCCATAAAAATATCCTTATTTCCAGCCCTGCTATAGAAGCCACTAGCTGACGGGCTGTACCGCCGCCAATCTGTGCTCGCCCTCCAATGAGATAGATAGAGTTACAATTCAAATCGGCTTACCGCGAAACACATTGTGTTTATCAAGCACGTTTATCAAAACATGACAGCGCCACCTGTCACCCTCTCGCGGAACTAATTACAACTTTTACTCGCTTATTTGCAATCAGAAACATCGTTAGGATTTTATTTCATCTATTTATTAGATTAAAAAGGACTAGAGTTTTTATTATTTAATTCGCGTATTTTATTTAACACGTTTAAAAAGTATCTTGACAGCTTGTTACACAGATTATAGCAGCAGACGGTAATAAAAAAGTTCTTAGGGTGGCGCCATCCGTATTTGATAAAGATTCATGCGAAACGTCGATCTCGTGATCTCACGTTATGACTCTAGTTTTAATATATATATTCTATCTCATTGTCGCCCAATCGCCACGCTTACGGACGATGCGCTGCTCGCCAGCAGCTTGCGTCGTGCCGCGCGTGATCGAGTGGGCTATGGTTAGACGTCATTAAGGCGAGAAAAGGCGTCTGCTTAGAAAATGGCTACAAGAGAGAAGAAACCAGACCCTATATTTTTACTTCGGAAATAAATAAAATGAATCAATCAATGTTAGATCTAACCGAGGTCCAATTTTCCAAAGTAATTCTCCTCTTAAACCTATGTCACGTTCGACAAAGCAAAGAATTAAGCGAAAACTAATCTTCAAACATAATGATACCATCCGCGCCAAGGCATTTAAGAACCCAAATAAGACTGATACTGGGGAATCAACAGATACTAGCAGGGTCATTCCATGTGGTATCAGGGAGCCGTCTATATCTGCCCGGGTTCCTTACTGATTCAAACCCGGGCACAAATAGCGGGCCCACAGTGGGCCGTCTATTTCTGCCCGGGTTCCCCGTTGCGGTAAACCCGGGTATTCTTCTTCCTGGGTATTCGTCACATTATATAAACCCGGGCAAAAAATAGACGGCCCATTGTGGACTCGCTATTTTTGCCCGGGTTGATAATGAGCCAAAAACCCGGGCAAAACTAGCCATTAAGCATTCATCAGCTATTTTTGCCCGGGCTTACCGCAACGGGGAACCCGGGCACTTTTAGCCTCGCATTAGTCGGCCGCTATTTCTGCCCGGAACCCGGGCGTATTTAGCACCCTTTATGCTATTTCTGCCCGCAACCCGGGCACAAATAGACACTCCGTTTATTTAACTGCTTTTTCCAAATATATGAGTTTAAAATAAGTAAATAAGTCACTGAAAGTTGAGGAAAAAAATTTAAAATTTGACAAATTTGATGATTTGGTTTTTCCTTGAAAAGTCCTCTTAGGGCCCAAAAAGTCATATCGAGACTAATAGTATCTGAAAGGCCTTGCTATTAACTACCTAAAAAAGTGTTTTTAAAAGGAATTGAAGTTGCACCTTTTTGACTGTGGGCCATTGAGTTGACCCCCCGAAAAATTTAAATTCCTGTTTGGGTGTCAATAACGAGAGATGTAATTATCACAGCGTTTTGAAACATTAATCAGCGTTTTCACCACATAGTTTTCTATAAGTGTGTGAAATTTACTGATTCTATCTCAAACCAAAATTTAAATATGAAATCTTTGCTGAAAGGTATGAAAACCAGCATCGGCGAAACGTGAAAATCAGTCTTTTTTAAAATCGCTGTAAGTCAGGAGCTATTCGAAAGAATGGCCCAATAATCGAGATGAGTCTATTATTTGGGCCTAGGAACAAGTGTTCCAAGTTAGAACAAAATCGGCCGACCCCTGGTGTGAACACTCCCTGATACCACATGGAATGACCCAGCAGTAGTACATCAGCCGAAAATAGCACGTCAACATCTGAAAGTACGAATGAAAGTACAGATGAGAATGATTCAGACATTTTGGAGACACATAACGCAGATGTGGTGGTACAGACTGTTAAAGAAGTCTTTGCGCGTTGCGTTTTTCGCACATATTTTACTATATTTCAAAAACTATTCAAGCTAGCGCTCTGGAATAAAGTGCGTTATAAAAGTTTTGCATTCCTCTTTCATATTTTACCCGTTCCACAGTTGTCCTTTGCATACTTATACCGGAAACCGGAAATGTCAAAATTATCAACTTTGAAAATATTGGATTCTCGAGGATATAAATGCGATTTTCGGATTCCTTGGGGAGTTGGGGTCGATTTATATTTGAAAAGTTTTCACCAAATTCAATTCGGATGAATAGGTCACGAGTAATCAGCCTTTATTCAAAATCTGGCAAACTTGGTTAGAGTGGCGATAATTCATAATCGAGTATCGAATCTTTGTCGTAATAATGCTTGTTAGATGTTATGGCACTTTATACATATATAAATGATTGGTCTTGTGGCGCGATACTTTGAAACAAAGCAGACGTTCATTAAAGGGATGGTGAAGTGGAAAATAAAGTAATTTTTTTATTGATTTTTCCATAAGACAGTGAAACATCCAGGAAATAACACCGAACGATTTTTAAACTACCCTTAGTTTGAAATTTCATGAATAATTTTCAATAAGGACCTCCGACCAATCGCGTAGCGCCCTGCCTTTTTATCAACAATTTTCTCTTGGCACGCTCCGTGTTGAATAAATTTATCGCGAGACTTGAAAAAATTTGTGCGATGCGACAATTGTGGCGCGAGACATGGAGCGTGCCACGAGAATTTTGTTAACAAAAGGTACGGCGTTAAGCGATTGGTCGGAGTTCCTTTTTTGAAACTATTCTTAAAAATCTTAGCCTAATTTGAATATTAAAATCAATGGGAGGTATTTCCTGAATTTTTCATTATGCATACTGGTCTCATGATTAGTAGAAGAAACAATAAAAAATCACTTTAATTTCCACTTCCCCCTCCCCTTAAGAGAAAACCCGCGTCTTTTGAAGGAGAGAAGCGGTTTGAAAATATTGTTATTTGGGCCATGATATCATAATATTTAGAACTCACATTAATTATGTTTGGGTCTTCAGACCGACTCATTGCAGCCCAGTGAAATCTCATTCATGATGGCATATGCGCTGCACGAGCTCCCTTCAAATAGACATATTCGACTATTCCATATAAGAAACAACTTCAGAGGAGATGGCTTCTATGCTAGGAATGTTCGCTACGCGATTAAGCTTCTCTAAACAGAGCCCGAGGTTGGGCTATAGCCTCCTGCGTTTAGCGCAAATGTGAGGCCATTGAAAGATTTTTATTTTAGAAGCAGAAATAGGGAACAGAGTCATCTGGGCGCGCGTCAAAGTCCCGGACCCCCTTCCTCGGGACGGTGGGATATGAAAGAAGAGGCTGGTCATAGCGACAAAGGTAAAAAGGAAATACTTATTTTTCGCCGTCCCAGTAAGCAACGTCATAAAAACCTAGTTTAAATGAGCCAATCTGAAATTTTAAACTTTTTATTACGTGTTGGAAGGAGGGGCTCTATACTGGGCTAGGAGTCGGACTGATTTAAACGCTAACCGTTCTCTATTTCTACCTCTAAAATTAAATCTATCTCTGTTGAGGCTTAATAATAAAGCCGACCGCAACCAAAGCATGGGCAAAGGCATATTTCACAACTGACGTTCAAATGGAAAAGCCTAAAAATTAAATGAAAAAAAATGAATGCCGGTAAGAATGATCACAACTGAAAATAACAGCTAACAGCTAAAACGAACCCGAACGGTAAACATTTGAAGTTGGTCTCTCTGCGCTGGTGGTCTGCAACTCCCTTCGTTTATTTTCTATGGCAAAATTACTAAGTTTGGGAGGTATTTGGATATTAGGCCATTTTGTGTTTTACGACTTTTATTGTGTAGTAAAGAAAACGACTGTTTAACGAAACTTTGGATAATTTTTAATATTTAGTTATAATTTGAAATTTATTTATAAAATTTGGACGAAAATTGTTAAATAACAAGACTTCCTTTGAGTTTCAAATTGACGAATGTTCAAGTGCTTTATTGAACTATTTTTTACAAAAAAGACAGTCACTTCCAGTTTCAATTGTTGCTTGATACCTTATTGGACATCCCCTAGCCGTTAAAGGAAGGATGGAGAGGAAAATAAAGTGATTTTTTTGATCGATTTTTCTTATTATGAGACCATTATATGCACAGTGAAACATCCAGGAAATACAGCCTCCGAATGATTTTAAAATTCAAATTGGGTTCAGATTTTAAAGATAATTTGAAATAAGCACCACTGACTAAAAGCTTAACGCCCTGCCTTTCTGTTAACAAAATTTCCCTTGCACGCTCTATATCTGGCGCCACGATAGTCTCATCGCTAGCAACTTTTATTAAATCTAGCGATAAATTTCATTCGGCATGGAGAATTTTTTCAATAAGAAGGCAGGGCGTTACGCGATGGGTCGGAGGTCATTATTTCAAATTATCCATAAAATCTGAACCTAATTGGAATTTCAAAATCATTCGGAGATACTTCCTGGATGTTTCACTATGCAGAATGGTCTTATAATTAGTTGACCAGCCCACGTCGTGACCGGTATTAATATTAATAACCTGATAATTATTCTTGACTAACTTAAAACATTGTTTTAGTGTATGATTTCAGGCTCAGCAGGACAATTGCCCAGCCCATACGTCCCGACTCGTTGCAAGATTTCTGGAAAACGAAGGAATTGAAGCTTTGGATTGATCCGCTCTCTCGCCCGACTTGAACCCGACTTAGCGTTTATGTCTGTCATTTAATAAAAGATTAAAATGTGTTTAAGGGCTAAGGGAGTTTAAGTAAAATACAATTGAAACTGAAAGTGACAGTCTTGTTTGTAATAAATTGTTCAAGAACGCAGACGGTATTTCCTGGATGTTTCACTATGCAAAATGGTCTTATAATTTTCTCTTTATCCTCCCTTTAAGGGCTAGGGTATGTCCAATAAAATATGAAGCAACAATTCAAGCTGAAAGTGACTGTCTTGTTTGTATAAAATAGTTCAATAAAGCACACGAGCATTCTTCAATTTGAAATTCGAAGGAAGTCTTGTTACAGATAGAAAACTAATTAAACCACGTTAATTCACACAGTAAATAATTATAATATTTTTTTGTGTGAATTAACGTGGTTTAATTAGTTTTCTATCTGTATTAACACACACAAGTGCCATCAAATACTCTTCAGAAGTCTTGTTATTTGAAAATTTTCCTCCAAATTTTATAAATATTTTTAAACTAATTGTTATCCAAAATTTCTTTAAAAAGGATAGTTTTCTTTCATACACAATGAAAGTCTTAAAACACAAAGTGGCCTAATGTCCCAATACCTCCGAAAGTTAGTATTTTTGCCATAGAAAATAAACGAAAGGAGTAGCAGACCAGCAGCACAGAGAGACCAACTTCAAGTGTTTACCGTTCGGGTTCATTTTAGCTGTTAGCTGTTACTTTCAGTTGTGATCATTCTTACCGGCATTAATTTTTTATTTTCATTTAATTGTTAGGCTTTTCCATCGGCAGCTTTGAACGTCAGTTGTGAAATACGCCTTTGCCCATGCTTTGATTGCGGTAGAGATAGATTTAATTTTAGAAGTAGGATTGGAGAACGGTTAGTGTTTAATTCAGTCCGACTCATAGCCCTCCCTCTAACGAGTGATGAAAAGTTTCAATTTTCTGATTGCTCACTTAAACTACGTTTTGCTGACGTTGCTGACGGGATCGGCGAAAAATACGTTATTCCTTTTTACCTTTAATGCTTTGACACGCCTGTTCTTTCATACCCTTCCTTTCCGTGGAATTTGACGCGCTCCTAGATTGCTCTCTTCTCTATTCCCACTTCTAAACTTAAATCTATCCCTGGTCTCACATTTGCAGTAAACGCGGGAGGCTATAGCCCAACCTCAGGCTCCGTTTAGAGAAGTTTAATCGCGTAGCGAACATTTCTAGCATAGAAGCCATCTCCTCTGAAGTTGTTTCTTATATGGAATAGTCGAATATGTCTATTTGAAGGGAGCTCGTGCAGCGCATATGCCATCATGAATGAGATTTCACTGGGCTGCAATGAGTCGGTCTGAAGACCCAAACATAATTAATGTGAGTTCTAAATATTATGATATCATGGCCCAAATAACAATATTTTCAAACCGCTTCTCTCCTTCAAAAGACGCGGGTTTTCTCTTAAGGGGAGGGGGAAGTGGAAATTAAAGTGATTTTTTATTGTTTCTTCTACTAATCATGAGACCAGTATGCATAATGAAAAATTCAGGAAATACCTCCCATTGATTTTAATATTCAAATTAGGCTAAGATTTTTAAGAATAGTTTCAAAAAAGGAACTCCGACCAATCGCTTAACGCCGTACCTTTTGTTAACAAAATTCTCGTGGCACGCTCCATGTCTCGCGCCACAATTGTCGCATCGCACAAATTTTTTCAAGTCTCGCGATAAATTTATTCAACACGGAGCGTGCCAAGAGAAAATTGTTGATAAAAAGGCAGGGCGCTACGCGATTGGTCGGAGATCCCAATTTAAAATTATCCATGAAATTTCAAACTAATTGTCGTTTAAAAATCGTTCGGTGTTATTTCCTGGATGTTTCACGATGCAGATTGGTCTTATAGAAGAATTAATAAAAAATTACTTTATTTTCCACTTCACCATCTCTTTAATGAACGTCTGATTTGTTTCAAAGTATTGCGCCAAAAGACCAATCATATATATATGCATAAAGTGTCATAACATCTAACGAGCATTATTGCGACAAAGATTCGATACTCGATTATGAATTATCGCCATTTAAATCGAAGTTGCCAGATTTTGAATAAAGGCTGATTACTCGTGACCTATTCATCCGAATTGAATTTGGTGAAAACTTTTCAAATATGAATCGACCCCAAGGAATCCGAAAATCGCATTTATATCGTCGAAAATCCAATATTGATAATTTTGACATTTCCGGTTTCCGGTATAAGTACGCAAAGGACAACCTTGGAACGGGTAAAATATGAAAGAGAAATGCAAAACTTTTATAACGCACTGTGTGGCTAAAAACACTGAATTAGGATAGGCAATAATTGTATACACTGTACATGATTCTGTTGGTTAAAGGTACAATGTGATAATTGCCTCATATTAAATATGGGCAATTTTAACTATGGAGATATTGTAACCAAATATATCTGGAACAAAAAGAGGACCATGCCTATCGAATAAATTGCCAAAAGGTGAGCTCCCCCTTCCCCCAAAAATATATATCGAAACTAGGTCACAACACGCTAAATTTCCCCAGTCCATAATAGCTTAGCATCGAAACTGTGGGGTAGGACGTTTTAGAAAAGGTGTACGGTATTTCGAAATCCAATTTAATTTCTTCGGATTTCACTTGATTTCAAAATTTGATAAAATCCGACGTGATTAAGACGGATTTTGGGATATTTCCCTTGATTTCGTCGGATTTTGTAATGGATTTCGTTTTTTCTTTACTGATTTTATGATTTCTTTACTGATTTTAAGATTTCGTTGCTGATTTCGGATTTTTTTATGGGATTTCGAAATCAGCAATGACCGACCCCTCGATCGAAAACACAGCCAATGCAAAGCACCAACCACGCACTATAGGTTGTGTCCCGAAAAGTGGCTTGGCTCGGCCAATTAAGACCATTAAGTACGCCGTGATTTAATATCGACCCCCCCAACCTTTCCCTGCGCATTAATGACTCCGATATATCTTAATTAGATCTAGAATAGCCTTACGCGTACGTGTACGCCTAAGCACATACACTACACTACAATTCCAATAAATGTACGGAGGAAGAACAGGGTTTATACAACTTTTCGAAGAAAACAAATTTCCCAGAGTTTTCCAGGCTTTTCCCGTAAATGGAGTATCCTATGGAGCAAATGTTAACGAACGAGAGTGGTGGGCAAATAGGACTATTACATACTCAGAGGGCATCCCCGTATCTCTATTATAACCAGAGTTATAAGCCTTCAAAGTATAGTGTAATGTTAATCCTATGGAGGGTATGTTTGTTTACGTTTTGCTTAATTACTCGGCCCCTGTTTGTCGTAGCCCTACGTTTTTAGTATGGTTGGATGGGGGTCAAATAGGGCTATAACATAATCAAAGGACATTGACGTATCTCTAGTAGAACCAGAGTTATGAGCCTACAAAGTTTAGTGTAATGTTAATCCTGTGGAGGGGAGTATGTTTACGAACATTTTGCTTAATTACTTGGCCCTTGTTTGACACAAATTTCCCTGATTTCCCTCAATTTTACTAAGAAATTTTAAATTTCCCTGAGTTTTCCCTGAGGTTTTTGTCAACTATTTTTTTCCCTGATTTTTCCTGGTTTGTATGAACCCTGAGGAAGTATGTTCCAAACACAAAAGGACACGCAATTGCGCTATAGAGAAACTAGGGAAAGTTTCAAGATGATATACCTATAGTTATTGAATATATTCAAGATGGGTTTTATCGTAGAACAGAATTTCAAGTGACTCAAATCAGGGATATTAGATGTTTTAAATTAAGAGGCATTATAATTTTAAAGGGAGAGGGAAATTGTGGAAAGTTATCGGCGTGTGCTCTGTGCCATCGCCTTATTTCACACGCTGGAGGTAAGGGTAAGGTAGAGCATAGCCAACTCAATCACGTAGGGGTAAGAGGTTCTATTCAGCAGACGCCATGCACTAAACCAATGGAGGGTGGTGCAGTAGTCCTTGATTATTTTAAACCCTAATTAAATGTACTAATTATAATTTGTAATAAGAGATCATAATTATTTTAATTTGAATTAGTTTTATGTTTATAATAAGACCGTTCCTTTAAGGTTACTTAAACTATCCCTTTAAGAAAAGACAAAGGGACATTATAAGATGGAGGCTTATAAAACAAAGAGCTACTGAATGAGGAGGTCGTTCAGGTATAGGCTAAAGAATGACGGGCGGTGCAGCTAGGGATTACCGCATTACTGTCAGTGTAATGGTTTTCCATTATTATAGTGAAGGATAAGCTTACGAGCTACAGAGAAGACAGTTCTACAGAAGATGCATGCGTCATGGACTCATGGCTGCTGATAAGGATTGCAGTCGTTACCGAGGAGGATTTGCCATCGAACTTTAATGAACATCACTCTTCTTATAAGGAAGGACCAAAGAGGAACTACGTTATACCTTTTACAAAAGGTGCCATGGAATTACAAATACTGAATTATCCGAGGAATTATCAGTCTTTAGTTTATTAAAGGTTTAGAGCTTAAATTATTACTTGATTTAAACCCCTCTAATAAAACCACTAAGTCATAATAGAACATCAGGTCATGATGTAACACCATAAGTTCATAAGATATGTTCATGTTCCATAATTTTGTTTAATTAATCTCTGGTATCTTAAAAACTCAGCTAGTAATTTTGAAGTGAGTGAGTGAGGTCATAAGGTCATAGATTCGAGGATGTAAAGCGAGCGATGGGAGCCTGGTGAGTGGGGCGCTGCTGTCAAAGGCCTAATTAGTAATGCAGATACTAAATAGGAGGACCTAGATGGAACTTGGTCCTGCATGCAAAAAAATTAACCACTTGCACAGAGTGTAGTAAGGACTTCAATTGAGTTCTCGCTTAATTGTCGTTCTCCTTCTCGAACTAGTTATCATCTCGAGCTGCTGTAAGTCTCTCAGTAGCATTACTTAGCATTGAAAGTGACATACTTATGGAAGGAACAAATCACTTATAAACTTATGGTAACACCAATTTAACTAGTGCCCTATAACTAGAACGATCATGTTGAGGATAATATGGAATTAAACTTCCTCTCTCACTTGTTTTTACTTTTGCGCTCCTTGAGAGCTGCAAAACTATTAGCTAGTCACCTTCCGGCTGGGAACCTATACCCCCTTTCTTCCCCAGTTTTTGGTGTGACCTTCTGCACCATATTTAAAGTCCCCCGTATTTCAAATTTCCCGCTCAAAAAACAGCATATAGACCTAGGTGGCTTCACAAATTTTATTTCAAATTAAATTTATGTATCGTGATCCCATCGCATGTAAAATTTGGGTCTCTGATAAAATACTCGACTCCGTTCAAGATACCAACTCCTTCTTTAACTCTCCAAGGATTTTAAAAACAAATACATCTGGATGAAGACACGCTCACACGCCATTTAAGAAAGCAGCTTAAACTTTCAGATTCAAATTCCCAGCCTACTTGTTCAATGACCATGTTAAGAGAGCATTATTTGTTAAAAATAATATTGTGTTACAAACAAGTTAATTCTACATTTCGAAAAAATGCTGATTTAACAACGTTCAAAGCTTCTGATAACTCGTAAAATCCTTCAAGGTCAGTTTCTACTACGTCACGCCGATCACGCGTACTTTTATAAAACCAGTCTCTTTGGTACGTGCACTGAACACCCCCTGTGTGACATCGACAAAAATAGTAAACCAACGAGTAAAACTATCAGCTGCCCAAACAATTTTACGAAGCGCAGCTAGATGGGCAACTCCCGTTTCAATCGAAAAAATTATGCATAAGGGGTTTCATACCGTTTCCCCCAGTGTTGCCAGGCCGTTGGTGAGTCAATAGATTGCAGAGTGAAAGCCTAGCAGTTCAGTTTCACTCAGAGCAACCTGACTCGCAGAACTAGGGCCTAACAACACCGCACTGAAGTTTAAACCGAGAGAGGGGGAAGAACTTTCCACAGCCCCTTTATTGAAAACTATCAATGCCGCGCCAAATTGGTAAGTTGCTGTCTGTTCGTGTAACCGCGGCTTAAAAATAAATTCTAGATTTATTGGTTCGTCCAGGGACACCAGCTAAAGGAAATTTGTTGACTCCGTAATTTTTAGCACTGGTGTCATTTATATGGACTCTTTGTTTTAGGCGAGATTGTCACGCCTAGCTTCCTTCCAAAGTAATAATAAATGAAGCATAATTACTTTATAGTATTTTGAAAAAACCGAGGGGACAGACACTGCGAACGCTTAACCCGGTTCACCCTGCAAAACCGCCTTTCAAATCGCTAGCAAATGAACTAATGCCCTATTACTAAGATAGCCAGTGAGAGCTCCTTTTGAGACCCTGTACTTGAACTCGAAACTTAAAGGACAAGCTCAGGTAACATAATATTATAGCCGCGTCAAGCCTATTTTATTCAGATTCGCGCGACATTATTAGTAGACTCGGGAGTCTCGGGCGCTCGCGCTTGGCTTCCGTCGTTCTCGAACTAGCTCGAGCAAGCCTCTAGCATTACGAAGTATAGGTAGTGTCATCCTTACGGAACATATCGCTTCTAAACTTAATGGTGTCTACAATCATAGACGGGAAACACTTCCCGGTATTCAGATCCTTATAAGACCGAGTAGACTATCGATAATATGAAAGCGAACGAGAGACAAAAGCGGGGTCCATGACGTACCGCTTGCCAGGCGCAATCGTCACACTCAATTGTTGAAAGTGCAGCTCAATGTCGATATCTTTTCAGGGTGACCTAAACCATAATCCAATGACCAGATCGTATTTTACCGCAACACACCGTGATGGCACCCCGTATTTTTCGGAGCCAGTCATGTACGTTGACAATTACTTGTGGTCTGAGCGTCACGAGAAGGTTCAACGGGTAACGCCGGGAGCCTTGAACTACCTCGGATTGCTTTCTCCCGTGGTATGTCATGACTCATCTTGGAGGAAAGAGTTATATGGACCGAGGGTATCTCTAACGTACTTCCATCAATGGCAATCATGTCCTATCCAGAATGCTCGTGGCCCCAACCCCCCGCAAGGTCCTCTGGGAGACGTACATCACCGCGTTGTCCACCAACGAGCCTACTACGTCCCACTCTTTCCTTCTAGGTCTCACTTGACAAAAAACTGAAGGCTTCCATTCCGCGACCGCAGATCTGGTGGGGTGTCATCGTAGCCTGCTTCGCCATCACGGCCGTTGAGACCATCCAGAGTGGATTAAGAGGACTGAGAATCACTCCTCATCGCATCTTCAACATTCTATCTCTCTACTTCGGAGCCCTCTTGGCGAAAGGTAGCGTATGGCGTTTAAACGTATCAATCCTCTAACCATGGACCTTGTCGGCAACTTGACCCTCATAGTATTCGCGGCGTTAAAGGGAGGGTCAAGTAGAAAATCAAGTGATTTTCTCAATGTTAAGGCATTTCCCTATTTTTGCGTCGCTCAGCCTTATCCGGAAGGTGATACAATTAGGCCAATAACAGCGCTAGGGTCGACGGTTCTAGCAAACGCAGCCGGGGTCTACGACTATTGGGAGTGCGCGCTGGGGAGATAAACCGGATGTGAGGAAGCGCTTTAGAACCACGAAATAATTCCTCCTTGACGCGTTTAACATCAGCCGCTGACGTCAAGTACTATTAGAGCTAGTAGGTATAGGTAATAGAATGGATAGGAGGCAGTTATGCAGGTATAGCGTTTCGGACAGAGGAAATACGGGTTGGACGTGCTCCTTCCTTCTGACCATGCACGGCGTATCAAAAAGCACGAAGAACTTATATAATGTAGCGAGCGGCGTTGCTGGCAGTTAGATGCATTCATTAGTATATTCGTTTCCAACCAAATATTACATATGGACAAACAAAAGCCGCAGTTGTTTTTATTCTTATTAAATGACCAGCAGGTTCTTTTCTGCCTTTGTATTTCACTCAAATCTGACTAACAAGTACTAGGCCTACAAAATAAATGGAATTATGATTGTTTATATTCCACAGAATGCTGTCAATAGCCTAGATTTTGAATTACCAAGGATAGATTTAATTTGAGAAGTAGGAATGGAGAACAGAGTAATATTTGGACGCGCGTCAAAGTACCGGACCCCCTTCCACGGGACGGAGGGGGGCGTATGAAAGAAGAGGCGGAAGGGTCATAGCGATAGAGGAAAGAAGGAATTACGTCACTATTTTTCGACGTCCCCGTCAGCAACGTCATCAAAACGTACCTGTTTAAGTGAGCCAATAAGATAAAAGATTCTACGAGGAAATCGGCTGTAACGGGTACTGGGTAGACAGTTTCTTCGATCAGCGGTTTCTGGCAATTCGAGTACGCTGTTGAGACGTAAACGAAAGCCAATTTCTCGTCAAAAGCTTGAAAAAGCTAGAGGACATTTTTCGTCCCGATGAAGTTGATGGCCAGGGCCTTTCTACAATAATTCAAGGGATAAGAGCGCGACACGCTCTCGAGTAATAAGAAGTTACTTGAGCGGTTCGTTGAACTTTGTGGTGGCGGCCAAATGGAAGACGATGGAAGCGTTTCGCCGTAACATCTCCCTGTCCGACTCGGACAATCCGAGTCCCTCTTGCGAGACATCTCCCCAGACGGCAACTACCTTGGACAGGGCTTCCGGTCTTTTCTCTCGAAGACGGTCGAAGACCTAAACGCGAGCAGGCACCACCACCACCACCGTCCGTTATACGCGCGTCTTACAATTAGGGTTGAAAATGCGCCTTCATACCTTCGATTTGAGCAGATTTTTCAGGCGATCTTCACCCACTGGATCGGTGTCTCTGGAACCTTTGGGCCGAATTAGAACGTAGGCGTTCTTGACAAGAGGACACGAATAGAAAATCTTCTCCAAAAAGATTTAATCGAAATGAAAACATCTTTTAATCGAAGTACAATCGATGGTGGTCGAGCGATAACGCGTCACTCTATCGGCATCATCGCGAGTGAAGGGATCAGGTTACCCCGATTTGGGAAAGATTATGATTTTCTTGGCGAGAAAGCCAGTTACCCCCGTGATGAATACTCCCTTGTTGTCATAAAAATCTAGTACTCCTTGCCTCTGTCCGTCCATAGCGAAACCAAGCGGAGCCGTGACTAGGAAAGGCGATTAATTAATTAACTAATAATTATTTATATTATGGTTAATCGCCATTAAGAAATACGGAGAGTTCCACGCGCAGGACATGATACTACTCGGAAAAAGCCAGTTGCTCGGATTCCTCGACGTTATTCTTAAGTTGAAATTTCGAAAAGAACTTTCATCATTTTGGAAATGTAACTTTAACCGCGTTTTCATCAATTGATTTCGACATTTTTACCACCGCGTTGACGCGTTTCTCGGTTTTTGTACTAGGGTAATGGCAGCGCCTGACCGAAGGCCTTACCTTAGACTGCGGGAAGACTACGCCGAGTGCCAAGACGCTTTCTCTCCAAGCTCTCAATCGAAACTGAACTTGTAATATTTTTGGGAGAGAAAGAGATTCGGGGAGAGGGTTCGAACTTCGAAACGCCTTGCAAAAAATGCAAACTACGTTAAAACGTAATTACTAATTTCGTCATACTTTTTGCCAAAAGCGAAAATTCTTTTGTCTATCAGAAGTCAATCATTCGACGTAAATAACTAAAGTTTCGCATTAAATTCAACGTTAAAAGTAAATATCTCGAACGAGAAGTATGGCGCGCGCGTTACGTCACCTTCCACTTTCGAACTACATTTCTGAAATATTTTTTAATTATGAATATAATCATATAATAGATGATAATTAGATAAAGTTCTAGGAGGAAATAACCTTGAAGGCCTTAGGCGCTCTTTTGTGGCAGCAACAGCCAACCGTAATTAAGCCAAATCCAAAATAAACCTTAATTACCGATCATAATAAGATGGATGGGCGGCGTAATACGGCGTCTAACCTTTGACCCACGATACTTCTTGATATCAACAAAGATATTAAAATTGGAACTAACTGAAATTATAAGTGCCGTGAAGGGCTTGGGAGCAATGTGACGATCACGTAGCCACTCGCGTACCAAGTCGCCAAAGAAAGTACCGGCGATCTGACTGATTCTGGAAGATTACTCGGCTCTATGAAAATAATGGAATGTGGTTTTCCATTACACCGGTCACTTTGAAGCTGTTTATTGTTGGGACACCGATTTTACCCGAAACGTACCACTCCTCTACCCGTCTCCCATTGTTAGCCCGTCTTAAGAAACCAAGGCGTAGGACAACCAAACCCCCCTCTTAATTTTTCCAAGGTTGGCAATTTCTCGCGAGACCCGCTCTCTATCGCGTATCCGACCCCTCGCTTTGAAAAAAAAGAAAGAAATGTTTTGAGAAGAGATTGCAATCTAGTTTAGTCAAAGGTCTTTGTGAAGGGTAAAACCCGAGGGGCTCGTCAATACGCCTCCGTGGTGGACATCCCCAGACGGGCCCCTCCTCCCATCATACACAAATGGATAATTTAAACCTCCCCAGGGGTTTTCAGGGGCGAACCCCCAGCAGCATCAGCCAGCGCGTGGCGCCGAAAACAAGATAGAGAGAGACTGAATGTAATAAGTCAGTCAAGGTCCGGGATAAGATTAAAATAGGGCTGGTGGTATTCCCTTTACTGCATGGTTGTTTACCAGGTAGATTTTTGAAAAGACGCTTTACAAGTAGAAAAAAAACCCGCTCCCTCTATACAGAATGTAGCCCGAAATCTTATGTCGCAATGAAATAAAACTGGGAAAGTTGAGGGGTTTGGGGGGGAACTACTTCTCATCGACTATTCATTTGTGATTTTCTCTCGTGTTAGGAAATCCTTCCGCGAGACGTGACAGTCATTTCAAAAAGGCGGAAGATTCCTATTTAGAATGCAAATTATATCCAGGATACCTTGAATTAATTAAATAGTAATAATTAGGCTAGGGAATTTAAATATGGACTAAAACGTTAGGAAGTTTTATTTCTCGGGTTGACGAAAACTGCAATCATGCAACTGGTTTAAGCGCGGTGTTCCGCTTTACGAGAAATACCAGGAATACGTATTTCTTGAAGAATCGACTTTGTTCATGACAAATCATATCCTTAAAGTCGTTGCCATTTATAACGTTCTTTTGTTATAGGCTTAAAAATATTATGGGAAAATGTAAGGAAATCATCTGAAAATATATAGTTTTAAAAGTAAGCCGCGGGAACTTGAAGATCTGAAAATTGATTTAAGATTTAATTCATCATTGAGTCGCTTTCAATGTTCGCCCACTGTTTTTTTACAATCTTTCTGGAACAAAGCCGACTTAACGAGACGCAATACTCTAATTCCGAGTACATCCCTTGATGGGAAACTTTCGTTTTCCACCTCCCGGATGTGTCATCCATATCGCTTGTACACGAGACGCGAACATTTGTTAGGCTGACGCGATCTATCTAGTTTAAATGCGGCTGTCTTTCTTAATTTCAACTCATTTTAGACAGTACAATGTCGCATTCCATCATTTGCGTCTTGTTCCTTAGCTCCTTTCAACTCTTAAACGCCTTGAATCAGACGGATAATTATTTCGTAGGTTTCGTTTAGTACACGTTGACGTTGGCGTTTAAATTTAAAGGTACATTTCAGGATAAATCGGAATACGTCGAAGAAGTTAGACGTCACATGCATGAGGTCAGAGACCAATTTGGTGACGAACTGAAGGACACCTACGAGCGGGACATTACCGATTATATTCGTCGACGCAAAAGATCGAGTTGTACGAGTACTTCGCTTTCCCACGCATTTAATCACGCATAGTTTATCGGTACCAATACCTCGAAGTAGCTATAGTTACCATTTTGAAAAGAATCTACTTCTAGGGATTGGGACCGATCAACGAGTCGTTGTTGCGCGACATAATAATCTGGCTAAAGACGAATTTCTTTTGTCAGTTGGCAAAGGTTGCGATTTGCCTAAGAAAATCGGTATTAACGACGCTTGCATGTGTCAATCGGGACCTCACAAAACCATGGTCGAGTTGGAAATGATCAACGGAGATATATCCGGCAACACCGTAAATCAAACGAAAGATAAACTCGGGAAACATATTTTAAATCAATTCATTCATTGGTATATAGTTGCAAATACCGTGGTGCATCGACAGATGCAGCAGTTCTTGCTCTTCACCCAAGCACAAATGCGTCGCCGCCGACAAAGAGATGGTCAAAGTACCGGTAAGTACGCGTCTTCGAGTCGCGACCTTAAAAGACCCGGAAGGTTTGCATTCTAAGTCCCACCCAAAACATGCAAGACTCATCGAAGTTGAAAAACACAAGAAATGCGATTGCGTTTGCGCTCTCGCGAAGCCAACTGTAAAGAGTTCGAAGTAATTGGTCTAGTTCTAACCTTTTCTCGCGAATATTTTAGCTAATTAGTTACCGGTGTCGTCTCTCTCAGATTTTTAACAAGAAAACTTGCAAATGTGCCTGCAAGATTAATCCTAGCATGTGCAGACCGAAAATGAGACCGAATTACCGAGAATGCAGATGCGACTGCAAAAACAACAAAGAATACTCCAGCGGTTCCCTATTCAACACCGATACTTGCGAGTAAGTTAATTTTAATATCGGGCACGCCCATAAATAGACCGAACAACTTAAGCGTTGATTTTTGTCATGGCAGATGCGAAGAAGAAACTCTCGAAGACTATAACAGCGTTTAAATTGCAGCCTTCTTAATAAAAGGAGGCTTTCGTATTTGTTTGCCTCAAAATTCCTATGGGGGGGGGGAGGGTCCTTATTCCGATAGTAAAGCAGTAGCTCCGATTGTCGAATCAAACTTAGGTTTTAACAAATGAAAGGTCGATGTCACAATCTGACTCTGTCGGTAGCCGCTATCGATGTAAGTCAATTAAGTAATCGAATCTGTCCAATTTCTCGCAAGGTAAGACTAATAATTAGGTACTATCCCCGAATGAAGCACAACGCCTTCAAACTGCGCCACGTTCTTTCAACGGAAGGCAATTCGACGGTAGTCGGCCTGAAAGGAAGAGATTTTCAAATCCTCGAAGCTCTGTCGCGAAAATTGCGATTCCTGTGAGGATATAAGCTCCGTTATCCGAGGGACTAGTCATTCCGCGTAATAGGTGGACGGACGCAATTTCAGAGCATTTGACTAGTCGCTCACTCGCTAACTTTGAACACTTAACGAAGACTTATGTTTGTAACGCAGGTACCGGCTTTCAACGTCGTCCAACGGACAGTGGGGTTTCTGCGACCAAAACATGCCGGGAAACCAGTGCTCGGGACTGATAGGAATGGTGGCCCGAAACGTAAGATGACTTAGATAGATGTCCCCCCACCCCCCTTTATGACCACGCATATCGCTTTAAACGCTGAATAGGAGGTTGACGTGGGCATTTCAACGGTGACCCCGACTCCGGAACGCGGTCGCTTCGTGGACTTTTCCTTCCCGTACGCCTACGACGAAATTACCTTCGTCACCAAAGAACCGGAGTCGCACGATTAGGTCGACGACCTCCTTTTCACCAAACCCTTTCAAGTTCAAGTACGTAAAAGGCGCGAGATGAATATATCTGGCGCGATAACAATTATATTGAAACGAACCGAAAAGGTTTGGATCTTTCTGGCTATTTGCTTGCTCGTCTTTACCATTTTGGTCAAAATATCGCACCGCTTTAAACGCTTGGAAGCCCGCCATTTTGGAACCGGCGACATATTCTCCGTCTTAGTCAGGCAAAGTAATTAATACGAATGACGTCACCCATAAGAGCGGGATGGCTATTTGCCGCTCCTATTTTTACAGATTTGCCTTTAAAACCCTTGATTGAAAAACCATCGAGTTGGATGGTGATTTTCACTCTGATCCTAGTAGCCGGTTGCTCGACTAAAATCTACGAATGCATGCTGGCGTCATCAGCCAGCGCCGCTTCCGTCACCACCCCCATAAACACCGTAGAAGACATGGTGGAAGCCGTCATGACTCATGAACGACAATTACGTCATTTCCGCCAGGAAGGGCACGGCCGACCAACAAACTATCATGGTTCGAACTTTGAACCGTTGACAGTAGACGCGGGGGGCGAGGAATTATAATTAGTTTTTACCATTTGAGATAATGCATACAAGGAGGAGTGTTGCTTTTTTTTTCAGTTTTCTCAGAATTCCTTCATGAGAACCTTCACGTTTTCGGCGGTGGACTTGGATTTTCCCAAAACGATCCTAGAAGGGCTGGAAATGCTCTTGGCCAGCGATAAGTACGCCTTCGTGGAGCCGAGAGCTCAACTGAAAGCCATGGCTTTGGAGAACAACGTGACGAGCCGGATTCACTTCGCCAAAGAGGCCCTATTCGACGACATTATATCGGTCGTCTTTCGACCCGCCTTTCCTTGCAAAAACGCCATCAAGTACTGGTATTCAAAAATTAATTCGAACCTATTTCGAATTGAGTTAACCCTTCCCTTTCAGGTTGCGTCACTTTGCCAGTTCCGGTTTGCTTTTAAAATGGGGTAAAACCGATCTGAAATTGTTATCAACGAGGGAAAAACGTCAGCGGATGTACATGGAAGTCAAATATTTCGCGCTCGGCGAACTGCGCTTGATTTTCGCATTCCTAGGCGCCGCTTGGATAATATCGCTGGTCTTGTGGCTCGCCCAACCATCCTGGAATTTTATAGGTCAAAAAAATTACGCCCAGTTAAGATTAAAATAAATCTGTAATTATCTCTAAAGATTGTAGTGCAAAATTGAATAAATCGTAGTTAATAACATCCGCGTAGAAAGTAAGTACTAATTTCAAAATTGGAATTCGCCCTCTGTTTGTCGTAGCAATACCTTTTTAGTATGGTTGGATAGGGGACAACTTGGACTATAACATACTCAAAGGACATGTCCGTATCTCTAGTAGAACCAGAGTTACGAGCCTCCAAAGTTTAGTGTAATGCTATTCCTAAGGAGAGGGTTGTTTGTTTATGTTTTGTTTGTTTGTCGTAGCCCTGAGCTTTTAGTATGGTTGGATTGGAGTCAAATTGGACTCTAACATACTCAAAGGACATAACCGTATCTCTAGTAAAACCAATCCATGGATAACCTAGCTAATCCGTGAGTAATTGCGGACATCGCGGTCCCCCGCGAGCGCCCTTCATCATAATTACAAATATACTAATGACAGAAAGAGAGAGAAAAGTAATTATGTAGATGAGTCACGCGAATTTGAAATATAAAAATAAAATGATTTTTTTCCCGTGTAAAATTTCCCCGTTAACCCCTTTTTTTGGGGCAATGATACGTATCGCGTCGCTACGGATACCAATTGAAATAATGTCGTTAACACGTGACTCGCGGTTAGAAACAACAACCTAAGCTCGGATCTTCACTACGCGTCTTGAATCTTGATGTCCCGCAACTAAATAATCTTCGTATTTTGAAACAAAAACAAAACTGATATTAAATTTAATTTCGAAATTGTGACCGATGGAGAACATTTGTCTTATTTAAATCGTTACAAGAGTGAAGAAAAAATGTAGTCGCGTCTTTTTGGACTTGGGAATTAATAAAAATTAGCTCGTTCATTTTGACTCTTAACCGAACATTTATGACTAATTACGCCTCTCTCCGGGAGTATGGAAAGCTCCGAGTCAAAGTAACCCGCGATTAAATTCAACGATAAGAGTACGTTGTACTAGTCTAGGACGTTACTCTCGAGTTAAGTTGGAATTTGCAGGCATTTTCTATTCGACCCGGAGGGATTAAGGGTACAATTAGAGCTTGGGTATGCAGTCACCGTCAAAGTTTCGTCTCTTAACTATAAACTCAATAGACACACCGAGGGGAAAGACACGATCTAGCGACGCCAAGTCAAATCCTTATAGAGTTTTGTATCTTCTAGGGCGAATGTTAGACGCCTTGAGGGGGGCTAATTAGCGACGCTTCATTTGAGGTCGCGAGACAAAAGTTTACGTGTACGTCTATAATGAAGAATACGGTTGATCGGGTTAGGTGGGCTTTGGGATTGAATCTGGATTAGGCGCGGATTTCAACGGCATTTGCTCCAACAATACGTCGTTGGCATAAACAATTGATTCGTTGTAAATAGTTTCGTTTAGATCAGGTTGGGAATTGTTTAGTGAAAACATAATTTCTAGTGAACGCACTCATATTCCTAGATTACGTTGTAACCCTACCTTTTTAATGAGATTAGACTAAACTTGCTCCTATTTAAAAGTTACCGTACAAGTAGAAGTAATCCGCGAACGATCTACAAATACATCGAATATCCGCTCGGAGGAAGCTGTTGATCTATTGATATTGGGATACAGGCTTCCGAGTTAAGAAGTACTTATAAACAAGAGCGGCTTTGGTAAGAAATATTTACCGACGTTTCATTCTCATTGCGGATATTTTGAAATGTATAAACAAGTTTTTGAAAAATGGTTTTAAAGAGGCTTCGTCATTTCTAAGTAGGCATATCCGAGGAGATAATACTTCGGTATAATTATTGATTTTGGTTATCACGCCACGCGACATGTGTCGCAATTTGCCTCAAAAACTTCATAAACCTCCGAATCGCGATTTTTCGTAATAAAACAAAACTGACAGAATCTTCTATGTTAATCGCGAGTTAATATTAGTTTGCGAATAACCCGATTAATATTTTAATTTAACCGGTAGAATGGGGGAGCCAGCTCTCGGGTCATCTTTTTAAATTCAAAATGCCGCCACCATAAAAAAACATGCCATTTTGACTTACCTAGGCCTAAAACTCAATAATCCCGGTGCAATCGACGTCAAATTCTGAGATATCACTTAATCCAAAATGAATGTTGCTTCGATGCAAATGTGGATAAAGTATTGTCACGATAATTAAAACTAAATCGCGTTAATTAATTAATAAGCGCGCAATTTCCGACTAAACACAATGGGACAACAATAACAACGAAACGTTCTAAGCGAATATCAACTACCGAATGAGCAGAAAATGATTCATTTTTCCTACACAAACCACGTAAAACTCCGATATGGACGGATAACTTACTATACTCCGCGGTTTGTGTTGTTTCGGTTTGAACAGCGCGGTCAGTGCAAACAGCGAAATAAACCGGTTATGTCTTATCCCTCTTATATATTAATATTAACACGTCCCGCCGCGGCCGTATTCTGCAGAAAAGTTAAGCTCCTCCTTCTGCCCTTGGCTCGCTGGTTGGACCGTCAACCATTGCCCTTGGCCTTTTAATTGGCTACGTCTACCGATGACGTTCCTTGCCTTGGCTCAGTGATTGGTGCAAATTCCGCGCAGACTCAGATGTAAACTATCAAATTATACACCAAATTCAAAATGTTTTTTCATAAACTGACAAATGAGTTACCGGTTAATCACCGGTTTTACTGGTTGCTTCGGTAACGCTATGTGCTGAACGCACTTACAGCAGACGACATTTCAACACTTTCTATCAACCTCCCGACGTTGATCAACGTGTCGAGTAAAGTGGTGAGTGTAATTTATGAAGGATTAATTAATTTATGAAGTATTCAACTAAACTCTTTAATTTTCCCCCTTAAAAATCCGATTTAAATAAAAAAACACCATTTAATTTATTTCTTTTATTATTTATTACTTATTCAGATTGTGTGGCAACTGTCGATCACAGTATAGAAGTCACTGCAGTAAAAAGGTGAGAGGGCTGATCGCCCGTGGTAACTGAATGGTTAAAGCCTTATTTGAGCACTTAGCATGACCAAAATCGCAAGAGCAACTCCATGATTCGTTCATGCTCTTGTGGCACTAACAATTTCGCACTTATTATATTCTCATGGAATGGTGTGTTGATGAGCGAGATACACCCATACCCTTTAATCAATACTTATCCTTTCCTCTCTCAGACGAGGTATATCTTCCAACTGCTGACGAAAAGGCTTATCCAGAGACTGAGTGTCAAGCCATTTGCGCCTCGCAACTAACACTGGAAGTCGCGGAAGCGCTTTACAATTGCAAATCGACATAACTTATAAAACATAACCAGTAACCATATTTACACCTTCCCAATGAACAGTTACTTGAAAAGTAAGCATTTCAGTATACAGCAATTGGTATAATCACCCCTTTGTTTCTCTGAACATGAATATGGTAAATCTGAAATAGGTCTAATGAATGACAATAGAATAGTTAAGTTATATTTAAAATAGGTATGTGGTCATGAAGACTTCGGAGGATGTAAATTGCAATCATGCAACAGAAAAAAGCAACGAACTCTTGACAGTCAGAAATATGTAAAATTTAATACATGTGGAAAATAAATTGCCGAATTTTTGGGTTTGAGAGTGTATAGGGATCTTTGGGTGCTGGCATAAATAATGTCATCTTGAGTACAGGCTAGACATCATCAACATAATTCTAATGTGAACAGATTAAAAACATGCCATTAACGGTTTTAAAGCATTAATGGCGGTAACAGACTTTTTCTTCTTTTTTAAACCCCTCCCCGGCTCCACTTAGCTCTATGAGGATGACAAGCACTATCCACACAGGCTCACAACCCCTTTTAATAACAGACAAAATATTCCGTATGTTTTTGAATTAATTGACTGCTACAAGAGGTTGGAAACGAAATCACTGTCTCTTACTTTTTGGGTTTTAAAAGATCGTGAGTGATTTCTTTTCCCAACCTCTTGTAGCTATCATTTAATTCAAGACGAAATTAAGAAAAAATTGGCACTGAAACACATTTTAGTTTTTAATAGTGTACATACGTTACTCGCTGGGCTTTTCATTATCAATTTTAGTCTAAAAAAAAGATTAAAAAGCCGTTGAAATCCATTTTTAACTCTAATACTCGTTAAGCCTAGGCTAATTATAAGCAGACGATACGTATTTTTAAAGAGAGGCTCCAGACGCGATTTCCCAGATCTCCTTTCGAGACTTTGCAGCCACGCTATTGGTTGGAAAATAAAGCTCAAATTTCCTACGAGAGGGGGCACTGGCGTAATGATTTTGGTTAATAACCGTGACGTTCGCGGATCCCATTGCCCTCTACATTATGGAAGCTAGCGTCCGAGACTCCTTTGTCATCTGCTCCTGATAGAGCCAAAGGCGGGGAATTATTTATGAAGTGTACTTTTTGTTTTTATATCTATATACTTTTGGTAATTTGCTATTTGCATTTATTTGAACTTTTAATTATTATTATTATTTCTAATGTTGTTTGGATACTTTTATAGATTGGAAATGCTGTTCCCCCACCCCTGGCCAAAGCCATAGGCCATGAAATTTTAATGTCGTTAACTTGCAAAGAATAAATTAAAAAGTTTTAGTTTCTGGAAAAAGTTTAATAAGAGGCCACGCTTATTTGGTTATCTGTTAATGTTAATTTTTAAAAAATTTCATTTTTTTAAAAATTGTAACCTTGAATAATTCCAAGTCAAATGTAAAAAAATAAAGTTGTGATAATTTCGTTTACTATTCGTTGTTAATCTGAACTGCTTTTAACCTCTCCGAGTGACGATGACGTCACGGAGAGGTATTACACTGGACGTGTCTGTGTCACCGCGTTCGCATTTGGCAAAACGGAGCGAACGTGTTCGCACTTCGCAGATAGCAATAATATCTTCTGCTCCATCATCATCGTTAGGAATAAGAAGTACGCGGAGATCGGCTAGGGTTACGAGAAACGTCTAGCCTCCCCATGGCAACTCCCCCAAAGGTTCACGCAATTGCGGCTCTTCTTATCATTTATAGCATGTTTATAGTGAATATACCCTAAATAAAAAATTGTTAAGAGGCATAGGCTTGAATTCAAACCTCAACAATAGCTATGTTTAAAATTGTTCTAGGAATAAAGTTTCTTAAAACGTTTTAAATAGAGCTAAGCTAAATTAATGACGATTAAAATAATATAATTTTTAATTATTTAAGAAAGACCTCTTTAATTGCGTCTCGATTCGGAGATGTTTATTTTGGGCTGCGTTCAGTAACACTCATCACGGAGTCTTTATCGTTATACGGATACGCTTTGCGCAGTTGGCTGTACCGGAAACTACGGGCTGTCAAGGACATAGTCATCGGTTTTTTTTTTTTTTTTGCTCTGTTGCCGGGGTAGGCTAGGACTTTAAAAATGGCGCGCGTCAGAGTTTCGGAAAGTTGCGGAGATTTGTTCGTATTGAGTAGAAATGATTTTTGTAAGGAACATTTATATACCGGAAAGAAAGAAATTTTATTAGAAGCATTATAACGCACGTTAAATAATATTAACTTAAATTTGTATTTTTAAAATGTACTTATTAAAGATCTTATTTGTGTTAAGCCTTGGTTAATACAATTTACATTATAATATAGGAAATTTGACATAATTTTCCCTATTCCAACACAAAGAATACTCGCATTGCTTTTTAACCATCGTTTCGCGCTTGTAATCCTCTAAAAAATATATTAATTCTTAGGAATTCATCTCAATTTTAAGTAGGTGATGACTGAGCTGAGAGAGCGAGCGCCGCCATTTTCACCGGAAACGAAAACAACCAGAATGGCCTTAGAGCCCAAATTTCCCCTCCTCACATTCCCCACCCACAGATTGAGTGAGACGGTGCCGGGAGATGTAATTTTGTACACTAGAAGCTACCGCTTTGCCCCTCCGTATAACGATAAAGACTCCGTGCACTCATCAGGAAAAACATCGATGTTTGGGAAAATGTGTTCTTTTGACGTCATGATGACGTTGCAGTTGTTGAACTGCACAATTTCGTGTAACCCATGCTTTTCAAAATGGCGACGATATTATGATGAAGTTATGGCAGAGGCTTAAATAATTATATTTACAAAGATATTGTACTTCAATTCATCAATTAAATCGAAACGCCTACCTCTTAAAACTCTATCATAATCCTTTTTTTACCGAAATAGTACATTGCTTTTTAGTATTATTATCCATAAGGATAATATTTGTCAATTCTTCATTATTCGCAGGAGATTGGGATGTGGTTCCCTCCATTTTTTGAGTCACGGCGCAAAATGACGAAATTTACGTCATGAATCTGATGCTCATCGAAAAAACCTCACAGCTGATTTTTCTGATGGGCATCCGATGAGCATCATGACGTCACGCCCAAAGACCAGGGCCGTCGAGAGAGGGGGGGGCAATTCGGTCCATTTTCCCGGGGCCCGTACCTCTCGGGGGCCCGGTCAGACATCGACCTTATTTGTTAGTTTTTAGTGGATAATGTTTGTGAAAATATAAATATAATACTTAAAAAATGTTATCTTCAACTAGACTTTAAACAGTAAAAGGCAAAAGAAAATGAAGAGTGGTACACAGTAAAAAATTGTGGTCTACTTTTAAACCATTAATAATAAAAACTTTTTTCCTGGATTTAAAACCCTGAAAGTGTACATTTTTAAACCATAATTAAATATAATGGTTTAATTTAAAACCACTATTTTCCGAGAGTAAAGTTTGAAACCAAAATTTCGGTACATATATAAACCATTAACTAGCTTATGTGAAACCGGTATCGGGCTATTCTGATAATCAAATGGTTAGCATTTATACCATAATTTTTGATGGGAGTTTCAGAACCACAATTTTAGGTTTAAATATAAACCTTTATACTTCTTTCTTTAGATGATTACGGGCCTGATCATATTGCAAACAGTTTTAATTAAAACCCGTCAAGTACTGATAGTAAACCCTTCCATGTAAATATTAAGTTCAGTGTATACCATTATGATTCTAAAAATATACCCTTTATGGTGTGGCATAAGGATAGAAAGGGTTAATATAGTTGGCCTTAAATGGTTTGCATAGCAAGCCTAAAATGGTTTGCGTATCAATCCTAAAATGGTTTGCGTATCAATCCTAAAATGGTTTATAGAGCAAACCTAAAATGGTTTGCGTTTCAAGCCTAAAATGGTTTGCGTTTCAAGCCTAAAATGGTTTGCGTTTCAAGCCTAAAATGGTTTGCGTTTCAAGCCTAAAATGGTTTGCGTTTCAAGCCTAAAATGGTTTGCGTTTCAAGCCTAAAATGGTTTGCGTATCACGCCTAAAATGGTTTATATAGCACGACTAAAACGGTTACTATACTAGGCCTAAAAATGGGTTAGGCCTTACTACCCCAACCCTTAAAGGTTGCATAAGCTATAGTCAAACCAACGAGAGAATAGCGCTGAGCCCCATTGGTTAACATGTATCTCAGCGCTATTCTCTCGCTGGTTTGACTATAGATTAACTTAAAATCATGCATTATAGGCCCTTAAATATTGTGTGCTTTTTAATTTAAAATATTATGTACACATTGGTTGCGATCAAAATTACTTTGATTTAATTCCAGTTTAGAGTTTTAATTAAGTAACCTTATTGCATTTTTTTGCTAACTGTTTTACTTGGGCGCAAATTTTTGTGGCATTTAAGCCCAGACAACAATTTTCAACAAACGTTAAAGTTTTTAGCAAATTAATTGGATAATGAACATTAAACACCCAATAGCTTGCAAAATAAGCGCACAGTGCTGAAAAAAAATCCTCGGTGCTAGCCACACTTTTCCTATCCACATGCAGCTCCCATTCTTCGGAACAGAAGATATTATTTCCAGAATATACAAGTACAGCACCCTGTGACACTAGAACTTTTGAGACTTCGCTCCTTTTGGAAAACATCGATTGATGGCATTCCTTTAATATCCCAGGTATTAGCATAAGGCTTAATTTAGCTTTGGCACCTAAATTGAAATTTAGTTTTTTTTAATTGGTAACGATAATGAAATATTTTATAAAACTCTTTAATGAGAATTATTTATCACGGAGTTTTAGATTAAAATATAAATGAAATTTACACAGAGAGAAACCACGTGTAAACTGATTAAATAAAATACTCTGTAAATTTCATTAATATTTTGATAGTGAAATATATTTTACTTTGCTGAGATTGCTTGTCTGACAAACTGTCGACTTCTTCCATTAATACTGATCTTAAATCAACAGATTCTTTTTGATTTAAATTCCAAATTTTCCCTGAATACAATTGGAGGGATTCTGCTAATCTTTTCTCTATATTAATCCCAGTTACCCTTTGAAATTCCAAATTTATCTGAAAAAAAAGTGTAATTACTCTTATGTATAATGTTTTAACTAAAAAATACACCGAATTACCTGTCTAATATTACACAGTGATGGGTACGTTTCTAAAAGGCATTGTAACGACTGGTTTTCAATAAGATCTCGCCTACGAGAGTATGTCCGATCCATCATTTTGTCAATGGCCACCCAATCTTTATTATTTTTACGCATTTCTAACTGCATATATTTAATGTGTTGTTTAACACTAATCCCGTCTTCCATATCTTCCAAAACCTTAAATAACAGTTCCATTAGTAAAGATATTTGTTTTTCTCATTTTTTAAGTAAAGATATTTGTTTTTCTCATTTTTAAGTAAAGATAAATAGTTTTCCCAGTTTTAAAGTAAATATATATAGTTTTCCCAGTTTTTACTTTAAAGGGTTAGTGACTCGTTTATTGAAAATTTCTAGTTTTGGTTTTCCTAAGTAAAAGTAGTAAAGTATAGTCGAAGAAAGTTATTCTTTTTGTAATATGAAAAACAAACGCACATTTGAACATACTTCAACAAAAAATAAATTCATTTGTACCCCTGGGGACGTCAATAAGGGTACCATTTGTTATTAAGCCTAATTATTAAAGTAGCGAAAAAGCTGCCGATAAAGAGTTTGGGGAACGTGCTCGTGCGCTCTCGATCATGACGTCACCAGGGGACCGTAACTTTAAACTGATAGAAAAGTTGGAAAAAATTAAGTTTCCAAGCTTTGAATACGGGCTTTTCAACAAGACTTAAAAATTATAATGGACTGAATCAATTAGATCTGTTCTATCAGATAGGATTATAATGGTTTTATTTTAAGAGTTTCGATTTTTGGCGACACTAACCCTTTAAGTAAAGATAATTATTTTTATTTTACTTACTGGAATTGGTGGAGATGGTATTTCTTTTGAATGGTTTGCTGACTTTCTAGTTAGTTCTGCTGTTTTCCTGATACGGGTGAAAATGATTTTCGTGAAATTGTCAAGGCTTCAGATTCCTTGTTTAATGATTCTGCATTTTCAGATGCTAGACGTTCAATAACACATTTTTCCAAAATTTCAGACCCAATTTCCGATGTTCCCAAGTGCAAAGATTCTTTATCCAGAGCCTTCGATGTGGTAGATTCTTTGTCTGGGGTTTTCGGCAATGCAGAACCTTTCTCAGGGGTGGTCGAGAAAGTAGAATCTTTCTCTACGGTTTTTGATGTTATTGAATCTAAGTCTGACGAAGCTGTATTTTTTCGTGTCATTGTTAGACTTGAATCTTCATCTTTATTAGAGCTATCAGTTGGAGGACCAAGTCGTTGTTGGTTATTTGCCTCAGCAATTAATGGCACCTTTGATGTCAGGTTTCCAGGAGCGTGGTTTTTATATGAGCTTTTCCCATACTTCTTTTTCGCATTTTGAACTGCCGGAACTCCTTTCAAACTGAAACGAAAGTTCTTATACTTGGCTCGAAGCTGCTTGTACCATGGCTCCTATAAAAACAAGCTTATTCAATTAAACACAATCCTAAAGACTTGGTTCATTATACCTTTGAATACACGAAACAAAGGACTACTTACATATGTTTCATTAGGATTCTGTTTCAAATGTGGATATACAGAAACTAATTTTTGAGCCACGAGCATATGTGATGGGGGATACCTTTAAAAATGATTATTTCGTGCGATATAAATACATAGGCTAAGAAAGAGCAATAACAGTATGTTATTCAACTTACAGAGAATATTTTTTAAGGATATCATGAAAAAGAATGTTGATAAGTTCCCTATTTATCAAGCCTTTATTTTCCTTAGGAATTGCAGCGTAGAGCTCTGCCTTCGTATATGTCTCAGAAAGATCTGGCAAAGTGTAGGTTAGTGAAAAATTTGTACGTGATCCGGTGCCAACGCTCTCCTTTTGAGTATTTACAATCCTGTAATTAATAATTCATATTCATCTCTATCGAACGTACTTGAAAGTACTACTTCAGATTAATAACAAATAACAGTTGTATATTATATTACCATGAAGTACATGTTGCTTGTGGCACTTCATTTTCTGCTTCTGATAATTCATTTACTGCTTCTGACCCTTCATTTACTACTTCTGATCCTTCATTTTCTGTTTCCTTTGCTATCATTAAGTGAGCTTTCTTTCGAGGTAAACATTTTCCTTCCATATTTTCTCTTTTTTTCTGTGTGGATAAATTTAAAAACAGTTATATGAAGAATATTTTCAATACTCTTTTTATGTTCAAGGATGATCGACGCGAGGATAGACGTATTTGGTTTTGCAGTTCATATACTCAACTAGTCAGTACTAGTAAGCCTTTGACAGAGCCTCTTCTAGGCGTCGCTTTATACAAGAACCTTTCACCAATCAAAGAACTGCCTATGACGTATAGAGCTATTTCAGAGGGGGTAATGGCTACGTCACCAATGCTATTTGCCCATAGAGAAAACCCTCATAAAATGGCCGCCCTACACTCAAAGGCAGGCCCAATTTTCGTAGCAGACGAAATTTTTCCCCCACTGAAATAGATCTATGACTTACGTTACTACACGGCTTGCTCTCAGTAACCAGTATCAATCTTATGGAACATCTTTTAAAATTATGGTTCAAGGATAAATAAGCTTACCGTTACAACTTTAGTCTTCATCTTGTTTGCAAATACAGTTTCATCGTCAAGCTCCACGAACTCGTCAAAGTCATGATCATAAAACTTCAAAATTTTTAATATTATCAAGATCAAAGAAAATAACTGTACTTAGTTTGCAGACAAGTGTTGCCAGTCCTTTGTGAGCGCAATTCAAGCACAACAAACATTCTGCCGAATGGCATGAAGTTCAGTTCAGTTCAAATAGCTTCTGAGCCTGAGGCGCACTCAAAAATTACTGGCAACCCTGAAGTGCAGTTAGAGGTAGGAAAGAGGGAAGGAAATTTCTCTACCCCGTTAGTGACGACAGAGTCCTGATTAAACTGAGTAACGAGCGGAAGTATAGCCTTTGATAGTGCTAAGCGAGATGACGCGTACTCTTAAAGCAAAGGAGGCGTAACTAGGTAGGCTAATTTCCGGTCTAGAGCTAGCTTCTAGTAGCGATGAACCGGAAACCGCTCTACCCAGATCACGTGACTTTTCACGCGACATTTTCTGCCCTAGCTTCCGCTCCCTCCCTACTTAATTCTCTCTGCCTCTACATGTACGGGAAATACTGAAATTTCACAGTTAGGGGGGATGACCAGGGCCGGAAATAAGAAAAATTTCTAATCGGACATGTGTCCAGTGATGCCCCCTTTGACAGGAAAATTTATAGGACATTGTCCACTGCAGTGCGAAAAAATTGTGTCGTGCCTTCATAGTCAAGCTATAAAAACTTCGGAAAAATTTACTGGTCAACCGTCCTGTGACCACCTTAGTTTTAAAAAAAATATAGGACATTTTAAAATTTTATTGGACAATGTCCAGTGTCCTGTGCTTATTTCCGGCCCTGGGGATGACACCGAGGTAAGAGATAGGGAGTTGGCACTCCGGATTATCTTCCCATAGACGCTAATACAGCCAAAGGCAGGGAACTGCCAATTTCCTATAGATAGTTTTCACACATGGAGGATTCATACCATTTACACCAGGAGGCCGGTCTATCTGGAGGACAAAAACCCGTCTGCTTTTGTCCTCCAGATAGCCCGGCTTCCTGGTGTAAATGGTATGAATACTCCATGTGTGAAAACTATCTATATAAGCTATGACGTAGAAAGAACTGTTCGCCCGCTCCCTATATTCTCAAGATTATATAACTAAATATTTTTATAGTAGTTTAAAATTTCAATCTTTGAATTCTAAGACCAGATCGAGTAATGGCAAGTTGGCAACCCATGTTAACTTCCCATCGAGCCTAACATAGCAAAAGCCAGGCCACTGCCATTACTGAGTCTGAAACAATGGAATTATACACCATGTTGCTATACTACCGAGTGGAAAATCACTGGGATAAATTTTGAACACCAGATTATACAAGTTTCATTCTTGATTTAATACTTTGAAGTTGTTAAGTTTAATAAAAAAGGCACTTACCTGGTATATAAAACCATTTCCATTATATTCTTGTAAGGAAACGTCTGATTCAAGTTTATCTCGAAAACTTTTAATTGAAGGATTCTTCAACAATATTTTCTTTTTTTCGCCAAAAATTAGAAGCAGTAATATTTCTTCACTAGCCATCTCAAAACTTTAACCTCACCAAGCGAAACTTCTTTGTCCAGTACTTTGTCTAGAAATGTGCGCGTATAGGCGCGCCTATTAGGCACCGTATTTGGGGGCCCGGAGGGGAAAAGCGAAAACCGAATTGAAAAAAACTTTCCTCTGAGTCCTCTCCTATTGAGAAAAGAGAACAAGCTGGTCCAGCAACCAGAACATTTTGCACACCCAATCAATTTATAGGACATTGGTCCAGTGAGGCATTGACCCCTATAAGTGTCTCAAAGTTATCTTATTTCCGTCCCTGCTTAAAATAAAACCGACGAAATAAATCACAGCTAGAAAAGGTTGAATTGGGGCGGAAATAACTGAAATACTTTGAGCCTCCTGGAAATTTGCGAGAGCGGAAATAATCAGAAAACTTGAAATGTATCCAGGGACTATTCTCTAAAAATTTCAATGATTAAATACCCAAATCCAAATGTAAACATTAGGATTGGTTCCATAAGGAGAGAGAGCTTAAAACCCTATTCTTTAATAGCGTTTTCCTTTGGGTCCTCGCGGAGCGCTCCCAAGGAGCAATAAAAATGGTAGTAGTAGTTTCCAGCTTCGTTAAAGACTGTTTTTGAAGAATATGATCTCCTAGTTTTATTCCTCCATGGGAGCGCTCCGCGAGGACCGAAACGAAAACGCTATAACCCAAATCCAAATCGACATTTGAATCTCCCGCCAAACATTTCACTATCTCAAATTATTCTCTTATTTCTTTAACCCAAATCGACATTTGAATCTCCCGCGAAACACTTACCCAAATGTACGTCACTTCCTCTTTCATTGCATAATTTATAAAACTAATTAATTATGAACATTTTTAACCATTTTTGGATATAATCGATTGTAACACACTTGTCATTAAATTTTCAGGGCTTATACTTAGCTTGAAAAATTGATATTTAAATCTAAGTAGGAGATTCAGTTAAGATTTTATGTTCGGCTCTAAAGCCTTAATAACAATGTTTAGTAAATAAATCATTATTAATGATTTATTTACTAATGTTACATTAATCACAATGTTTAGAGCCCGGCATTATCTATCCATTATCCAAGTTATTTTATCTTCATCCATACTCGAAAATTATCCACATAACTCATATGCTGAATCGTATTATAATCCACAACTTTGTTTATAAATAATCGGTTATCCACCAATTTGTGGATAATGGATAGACAATGCCGAGCTCTAAACATTAATCATAATGATTAGTAAATAATACAATTAATCGCAGTGTTTTCAAAAATTATACTTAGGTTGAAAATTGATATTTAAATCTAGTAGGAAATTCAGTTAAGATTTGATAATTTTCGTTTTATTTGAACTAGTTTCTATATAGGAACTTAAATCAATTGGCCATTTGTATACACTTACCGACAATTGATTTTACTAATCGGGAATCTGTTTATAACATTAAATCGGAACTTCAAGTGTCACAAGACAGTAGATCACAAAAATTATACCTAGCTTGATAAATTAATATTTAAATCAAAGTAGAAAATAAAATTCAGTTAAGCAAAGGCTTAAACATTGCCGTCGGCAGTCCGCAAGATTCCCGCGTACGCAATATAGGACTCCCGGTCTACCGTCTACCGTAAAATCTGGCGCGTTTAGACCAGAGATCTATCCTTCGTTTATTCTCAGTATCATCTTAAGCTAAAAATACGAGGTTTTCTACGTACATAATTTACGATACCCCTGATAACGCGCGCGGTCTCTAGAGCCGCGCCAATCTTCCCTTAGTTTATTCTCAGTATCATCTTAAGCTTAAAATACGAGGTTACTAACCGGCACGTGGCGCTCGGCGCAACGTCGCGCTCGGGAGCACGCCGCGCTCGGCATTCAAGGGATCAGGCAACTAGCGTAATACGCTTCCCATCGTAAACCCTCAGAAAGACTTTATTACGGAGCGGCTTTCCCCTCGTCAACGAGAAGCGCACGCCGTCCGAGGGATCAGCCACTGGCGTATTCCCCCGGTATTACCTTTTTGGTGGTTTTAATGCCGCAAATTCGGGAGATATGCCTTTAATCCGTTCTAATATTGAAATAAAAACTGTAAAAAGTAATCCCGAGTGTATTTCCGCGTTAAACGGCGTAATACGCTTCCCATCTTACACTCTCAGAAAGACTTTATTACAGAGTGGCTTCTCCCTCGTCAAATTTTCCGTATAGAGTAATATTTTGCAAACGCCATCTAGATGTCGTGTGCAAAATAAAAACCCGAGTCACACCCTCACACCCCTTTACCGGATTGCCCTTTCATCGACCTGCCCCCCTTCAGTGGTCACCTTTCTCGAAGGACCGCACGCGCGACGTTATATTTCAAAGCTATATGTTCTAGCATTTTGGCCAAGTGACATGAAAATCCCTCTTTAGGGATTATCATGTCAATATTGAAAAATTTCCAATTCTCGCCACAGTTCTTATATCAAAGAACGTTAAGGTAGTTTAGTTTAGCATTTTACCAAGCTCGATCTAAATGTAATTTATGATGAGTGCCCAATTTTATAGCTGTGGTAAGTGTACATATTTTGCAAAAAGATTTACTAACTTATTAAATCACTTACAAAATGCTCATGGAAATGACCCTAATTTTAACGTTGTCTGTGGGATGGATGTGGAAGGTGTTACAAAAAAGTGGATTCTTTTCGACGTCACGTTAAAATTAAACATCCACTAGTTTACAAAAGCCAAAACGATACTCAAAATCATGAAAATGAAAATAATGTCCAAATGGAGATTAACGTGGAGCCTGAAGTTCCTGACGTTCCAGTTAATGAGGAAATTGAATATGGTGAAACGGGACTGGAAAATGATTTAAATCCGCTTGAGATCCGCGAATCACTTCTGAAGCTTATTCTTAAATACAAAGAAGCACACCATCTGCCACATACGGTAGTTCAATCTATGATTAACGATTTACTGGGTTTTTGTGAGCATCTCTTGGATTCAGTGAAGGAAAATGTCACAAAAAAATTAAAAGCAAAAGGACTTGACGTAGATGAAAATATTTTGTTTTCAAAAAGTACGGAAGTGAAAGAAACTTTTGTTTCATTGAACTCAAACTACAAAATTTCAACGTTGTGTAAAAATGAATATGGTCTGATTGAACCCATCCAGTACACATTTTCTGAAACAGCTGATGACGCCAAGAAAAAGGTTTTTCAGTATGTTCCAATAATTAAAGTTCTTGAGAAACTTTATTCCTCAAATCAAATGATTAAGAAGCATGTGAAATTAGGAAAAATCTCTTCCAACTGCATTGGACATTATTTGCAGGGTGACATAGCTAAAAATATAATAGGGAGTCAACCGGAATATTCGATTCAAACTATACAATTACAAATTTATCTCGACGAAATGGAGTTAGTTAACCCCCTGGGTTCGAAAAGAGGAAAACACAAAACCTTGGGGTGTTACTTTTCGATTTTAAACCTCAATGGCAAATACCGAGCCCAGCTAAGTGATATAAATTTAGTATTTTTGGCTAAATCTGTTGACATTGACAGTTTCGGTTTTCGTGAGTTAATGAAACCACTGATTTATGATTTGAACGCTTTATCTGAGGAAGGACTGTTTGTGGAAAAGACAGGGGTTCATCACACCGTTACAATTTCGATTTTCTCTGGAGATAACCTCGGGCAACACAAACTTGGTGGTTTTAATTGTAATTTCAATAATGGTAGAATATGTAGATTTTGTATGGTAGATTATTTAGAAATTTCGATCAAAACAAATAAGAACCAAGTTCGAGAAAGCACACTAGCCCTGCATATGTACCACTTAGACGGAATGGGTACATCGAAAAGCTTCCGTGCATCATATGGAGTACTGAGTACCAGTCCATTAATGACTATCAATAACTTTGACGTGACGCAACAATTGCCCCTTGACCCTATGCACGATATCTTAGAAGGAGTTATTCCAAGTGTTTTGAAACGAGTTCTAAACCATATGATTTCAAATAATTACCTGACCTTGGACGAATTTAACAATAATATTTCAAAATTTCCCTTTGGAAAAACAGAATCAAGCATTCCTGAGACTCAAATACACAATGCTATATGTGGTAACCCCAGTAGCACAAGCTTTCCGCATAATAGTCGGTTTAAGGTCGAATAGTCGGTTTACGGTCCAGTCGGCTGTACCGTGCTTATTCCGACACTTTTCCGACTCATGGAGCCGACTACTTCTTTTAGTTGGCAATGCCGACATCTGTCTGACAGTTGGAACTGAGATGGTTTAAAGTAGGCTTGCCTACCGTCTAGAAAATTCCAACTTATTTTTTGCCAATTGATTACCGACTCTTTCGAGCTAGTCGGTATTGTAACGTTTAAGAAGAGTAAAATTAAAAGCAAAGTTATGCTTAGGCCGTTTAGTAACCGACATTTATCCCACAGTTGGAACTGAGATGGTTTAAAGTAGGCTTGCCTATCGTCAAGAAAATTCCAACACATTTTTTGCCAATTGATTACCAACTCCCTCGCGCTAGTCGTTATTGTGACGTTTAAGAAGAGTAAAATTAAAAGCAAAGTTATTCTTAGGCCGTTTAGTAACCGACATTTATTCGACAGTTGGAACTGTGGTGGTTTGAAATAGGCTTGCCTACCGTCCTAAACATCTAACCCATTTTTGCCAATTGATTACCAACTCCTTCCCGCTAGTCGGTATGGTCACGTTTTAAAAGAGTAAAATGAAAAACGAAGTTGTTGTATAGGCCTTCTTTTTCCGTGGGACGGTTTTTTTGACTTTTACTATTCCGCATATGCCACCAATTTTTTTGTTTTATATTTAACTTATACTATATTTCGACCCACAAGCAGAAGTTGATAATACTATATTTTTGGCAACACTAGAAACATAACGTTACAAAAAACTGCAAAGCAAGAAAACACATCTGATTTTCTAGTTTGAATTTTCCCTCCTGTAATTTCTCGGGTCAGGTGACACGCCTCTGTTCTATTGGCGTGACTAAGGTAACGCCATGCACGTCATCATCGAAGAGGGCGCTGCTAGTGCGAAAGCAAGTTAGCCAGCCTTTCCAGTATCTCTGACGCGGCTGGGTCGTTAGAATGTTTAAACGAGATTTTTGTGGTCGAAAATGATTAGTTCTAGGCTTGCTAACTTTTAATTTCATCGCTAAGGTTCTTTGTCACACTATATAAACTAGAAATGTCTTCGTTTGTCACGTAAGGTTTGAATTTTGTTATTGAATTATCAATTTATCTACCTCTTAGAGCCAGTTTTATGCTTAAGCCTTTTCTTTTTTCCCTAGCTTCTCATGCGACAAATAATGTGGCTCATGCACGATGGCACACCGCCCCATATTAGTCTTCAAGTTAGAGCATATCTTGATGTCGCGTTTCCCCGGAGGTGGATAGGTCGAGGCGGAACTGTTGCGTGGCCAGCAAGATCTCCCGATCTCAACCCATGCGATTTTTTCTTTGGGGCCATCTCAAGGACTTGGTATACCGAAGTGAAGTTCGCGATGTCGAAGACTTACGACAAAGGATAATTGATGGATGTGATACCATCCGTAACACGCCAGAAATCTTCGAACGTGTTCGTGAATCTTTCAAACGACGCGCCGAAGTTTGCTTAAACGTTTATGGTGCCCATTTTGAACAATTTTTGTAGAAATATGTAATTGGGTTTCATTCGAATTATTGTAAAAGTAATGGGGTTCATTAGAATTATTGTAAAAGTAATGGGGTTCATTAGAATTATTGTAAAAGTAATGTGGTTCGATTCGAATTATTGTAAATGTAATGGGTTCGATTCAAATTATTGTAAAATTAATGGAATCGATTCGATTTATTGTAAATTTTAAGGGGTTTTTTCGATTTATTTTAAAATTTAAGGGGTTCGTTCGAATTTTTGTAAAGTAATGTGTCTAATTGAAATAAAGAATAAAAGACTGGTCAGTTACCAATACATCTGAACAAACAACTAACCGATATCTGAGCTACTTTCCTTACCTTTAGTTACAATCATTAATAAAAACAAAGGGATTAACACTTTTGGCCGTTTAACACGTTCACGGTCTTCCACTAGGTTTGAACATATTTCGATCATTGCCTTATGCTCAATAATCGAAAACAATTGGGTCAAAACCACAACACTAGTGCTATAATTCTGCAAAATCTCCTTGTTTTTCGGCCTACTTTTGAGAGCCCATAACGTCGCAACGGAGCGCTTTACCCCAAAACGTCATAGGACCTTTCGGACTCCTTTTGACCCAAGGAACATGCCTGTTAATTTGTGCCAGACTTTCCAGAAACACCCTGTATATCAAGAATGAATTTATGCTTAAAGTCGTTCTTGTTTATATTTATAATATTTTAGCTCCAGATAAATTTTTAGGTCAAAAATGAAGCGAACAAGAGTTCCAAATTAATAGAAAGGTTTTTTGTAGTCAGAACCAACCGCACTTGATAAAAATGTTACAATTAAGGCGGATGAATACAAAATGTTTACTCTCAAAGAAAAGGAAGCAGTTTATCAAGTGCAGAGACCTTGATTATAGTAAAACTATTGTATATGGATGAAATCACTATACCTTTATTTATAATTGAATCTAATAATAGTAATGTAAGTTCTATTTCAAAAAAATACTCCATAAAGGTTTTCCTTGCAAAAAAACGTTTAAATCTTTATTGGTTTTTACATGTTATTCCAGCAATTCTTTGTTGCGAGCCTTGTCCGAATTGTGTCGTTGGTATGGGTGGCCGTTGTTCCTTCTAGTACGGCTTTGTTGACCTCGAGGCCGACCGCTCCTGACAGTGGGAAGATCAGGACATTTCCTAATTAAGTGTCCTGGAGAGTGACAATGGTAACATTTTTTCCTTGGAATGACATCCTTTTGGGTGCTGATTGGCTCGTCACTTTTGTTAGTGACATCCTTTTGGGTGTTGTTTGACTCATCACTTTTAGTGACATCAATAACTTCATTCTCATGAGATGTGGGATCGTCACTAAGGAGTTTGGAAATTTCCATTTTTCCATCTCCGTTTTCTTTCTCAGGAACTTAAAATACATAATTTTTTATGTATATTGTTCATACACTATTATTTACTAGATTTAAAACGGATATTCAAATCCATAATTGTATGCTAAACCGAAAAAACTAATAGGCAACGCTCTATTTTAATACATTCCTAATCTTTTGATTTTATCATTATGACACCTTAATCCCACAGATGTAATTTACCGGTATAATTAAAAAGTGTCAAATAAAAATGAACAATATCGTAAACGACTTACTTTTACTTGCAAGGGACATCTTTAATGGCAACGGTGTAGTCCACGAAAATTCAGGTTAAAATGATTCGGTACCGGGTACTCTAGTAGCACACTCCTGTCGGTTAGGTGTGGGCAATCAACCGGGCGTGTTGTTATACTGCTGGCGCTGGCAAATTATCGCGACCCATCATAAATGCAAATTTTGCCAGTACAAACCCGGCACATTCCCGTCAACTATATTTTTTATCTTTTTTTTATAACCCGGGGCACTTTTTATAGCCTGAAAATGTCTTATAGTTGCTAAAACAACTAATTGAAAGGATTACATAACTTTTAATTGAGCATAAATACGAAGATATCTTCAAATTTGGTTTAAAGCTGACAGGAATGATGTAGGCAACCCCCTACACACCCCAGTAATAAGCCGACTTACAGACCATATATGCATTTTGCCAGTACATACCCGACAGATTCCCTGCATCTATATTTTTTTACCTTTTTTACATAACCAGGAACACTTTAGAAAGCCTGAAAGTGTCTTATAATTGATAAATCGACTAATTTGTAGGCTTCCATAATTTTTAAATTGTATAAATTTAAAGGTATCTTGAGTTTTGGTTTTTATCTGGTATAGACGGGAATGATGTTGGCAACCCCTTACATACCCCAGCAATAAGCCGACTTACAGATCAATTTTTACTTCGCTTCTGTGCTTAATTTCGTGCTGTTACTTCACAACGCTTTTAAAACAATAACGCTTTCAAATTAAGAACGACATACATAATTTTGTTGAAATGTAGATGAATATTAGGAATTAGGATAAATTAAGTTGGTCATCTGCTGGTATTGTGTTGGCAAACCAGCCGCGAGTGAGATGCATTTAATATTGTTTCGTCCCGCCCCGTTCATTTTGACTGCGCTGACGGAGGGGGTGGGTCTAAATGAATAAGCACCTCGAGGTATATATACGATTCGTTTCCAGTATAATAATAGATAAAAAAGCATTCGCGTGAAAGGATGGTGGAAGAACTGCCATTGGGAGGCTAGACGTTTCTCGTAACCCTAGCCGCTCGCCGCGTACATCTTAAGCCTAACGACGATGATGGAGTAGAAGCCAATGTTACAGATTGGTGTCTATGTGGTATAGACGAAAGTCCAGTAGATGGTGGTGTTTGAAGCCAATGTTGCAGATTGGTGTCTATGTGGTATAGACGAAAGTCCAGTAGATGGTGGTGTTTGAAGCCAATGTTGCAGATTGGTGTCTATGTGGTAAAGACGAAGAACAGAAGATGGTGGTGCTTGGAAGCCAGCAAGTACAAACTAGTGTCCATGTGGAGTGGACGAAAACCAAAACTAGTGGTGTGGAAACTCAAGTAGAATAGCCAGCGGAGACAATGACAATTTTCCAAATTTCCGTGAACTGTCAATGCAGTCCGGAAATTGGGAACACGTTTGCTCCGATGCGCAAACGGCGAACGCGGTCACGTGGGGTGTGACAGAAAGACACACACGCACACACCCATACACGTCCAGTGCAATACCTCTCCGTGACGTCATCGTCACTCGGAGAGGTAATAAATATTAATTTAAAAAATGATGCTGATCCTAACGCTGAATTTGATCATGTTTTTTTTTTAGTAATTTTTTACATCTAACCAATTAAGGAACGAAAATGAAACCGTAATGACTGCTGAAATTCACATAAAGTCGTTGTCGCTAATTTTTTATAGGATAACAAAAGATAACACAAATTTATTTTGGTGTCATAAGATTCAATTGATCTTCATATATGACTCGTACCCCCTGGGGCAAAATATGTGTTAATTGGTTCCAAGTCGGGATAGAGTATGGATGTACCTGTAAACTTAAAATTGTAGGGTAATGTGCTCCATCTCAATAAGATCAAAACGAGGTTCGTGATTGATTTACCGAAAGACATTTTTCTTCTGGGTCCTTTGAAATAAATTCCCCTTACATCTTATTTAAATTATAGGTGCTCATTCAAACCTGTTCCTTCGAAATACGTTTTAGATATAATGAAATTATTTTTCACAAGGAACACAATTTATTTTTTTTTTAAATACATTTTAGATACATTGATATTGTTTTTTATTGTGCGTAATACGTGCTAATTGTAATTAATACCGTAAAATACATCTTAGTTACAATGTAAATATTTATATTAAATCCAGAATTAACATTTGGATCCAATTTGGTGCACATTGAAATATATTGCCGATTATGTTTAACATTATTAGGTTCTCAACGAAACTTATTTCACCAAAATTTGTCGCTTTTATTAATATTTGGTTCATTGATATATAAACAGCCAAAATGAATCTTTGTTACATGGAAATCATTTTCCATTGGGTTCAATGCGTGTTAACTTTACTTAATTCTTCCAAAATACTTTTTGGTTACGACATGAACAATTTTCATTTAGTGCTCATTGGTTTTGTTTTGACGAAAATTTTATTTTGTCAAATAGAGGTCATTGAAATATATTACAACCTTGTTTCCATTGTTCAAATAATGGACTCATGTCAATTTATTTATCAAAAATAAACCTCAGCTAGATCGAATTGTTTTATTTAACGTTCATTGGTTTATTAAATCTTAGTTTTTTTTTAAATTGAAACCCTGTTTCAAAACATTGTTTGGGGTACAAAAACCTCAGAGCACCTACCCATGGACAGGCATGAGGATAGGGAGCTAGGTTAGCTAAGGGTAACGCCTGACGAAAGCGCCGCGGTGGCGCTACTGGAAATTCATCTCCGGAAACGGACTTAAGTGAAAAATATTTATTCTCGCTCTCTCGAGAACAGTGGCCAAAAATCGTATAAATGTGACAGTGTGAGTAAACCTTTATCATTCCTCACATTAAAGGTTTATAAACGTTATATTTATAATAGTTAAGTAAATACAACTCTGGGTTACTTAAGAAGAATATAATATTAATCCTTGGCCAAAAATTGTTTCTTATTAATTATTGTGAAGATATATTGCGGTCCGCCGACACATGAGGGCGCGTGCTACGTGTTTCAATTTGAAAACCGTGGTTTAACACGGGGTTGCCTGTCCATGGGTAGGTGGTCTGAGCAAAAACACTCTTTTTAAACGTATTCCAATAAAAATAGCTTGTTATATTGGAATTTGTTTGTTTCAACCAACATGTGGCAAACGACTTAATCTTACATTCCTCAGAAAAATTACATTGGAAATATTTTTCCGCGGGTTCTCTGCGATTGACAAGGGATCATTGTCAGTAGCTCAAATGTGGCCACGACAGAAGCGACTGTTAGCATTACTGCCCAGACCGCAAAAGCCATACGAATTTCTTTCCAAGTGATGTCGTGAACTTCATTGTCAGGTCCTTGTTCGTTCCCGCCGAATTCTCTTTCAATAAAGCGACGCCAGGGAGTTTCTTGTCTTGTTTCCACGAAAGAGCGCAGTCTATTGAAGAAAATTTTGTTATATTCTTTATACGGACAAGGCCATGAGCCCATGACCTAACTTTTATTTCTAAGAAACCAACCTTCGGTTGATGATCTTAAGGGCTTCTGGTGGTAGAGTGCGAAATGTGATAAACACTTTCGGTTCGCATAAGTACTCAGCCGAGCCCAGGTGAAGCTGTTTTTTATACTTTGAGCCTTGACTCTCGAAGTCAAGCATATGGATCCGTGAGAAAATTGAATTTAGATCTTCGTGGTACATTTTTATGAACAAACTCGCAGAGAGTTTTTATATCAGTGTTTTCCTAAACAAACAAACGTTACGGTAAGCTCTGAGGTTAGAGGTTTTTTTAACAATAGAAGTACGGTGATTGTTTTTGAAAAGGTCTTAATTCAAGCATTTTTTTCGATCATTTAAAATGTATTTGGCTACTGAGTGATGCGCAATATTTTCAGAAAATGTAACATGAAGGAAAAAAATAATATTGTGTTAACCTTAGATTACAGTAACCAAAGTTGAACCAAAATGGTATACTTCCATTGGGTAGAATCCCGTTGAACCGAATTCTGATCTGTTAGGGAGACCTCTTAAAGGTAAGGTTAGGTTTGATAATTTCCAACAATAAAAAATATTAAATCGTAGGTATAAGTACTAAACATAAAAAACAACAATTTAAAAAAAAACCGAAATGAGAGGAAAATTCATGTTTGGAAAACCGCCCAAATTGCGGTATGCGGTTCAATGGGATTTGATTGAAAAAGACATTCGATCCAATGGTACTCGACCCAATGGAATGTAGGACATAATCCCCCCTGGACATAATCCCCCGGACATAATCCCCCCATTAGAGAAGAAAAGGACATAATCCCCTCAGGTAGGAGACAAAATCCCCCAGACAATTTCCCCCGAATGGATGATGAAGACAAAATACCCCCAGCCCTAGGACAAATTCCCCCCAGCCCCAAGACAAATTCCCCCCAGCCCCAGGACAAATTCCCCCCAACAAATGTAAAAAATAACATTTTGGAAAAGGCATACCCTTCTTGGTCGCTAATATATTTTGGAAAAGGTGGCAGCTAATTAATAGGAGAATATTTTGGAAAAGGTGGCAGCTAATTAATAGGAGAATATTTTGGAAAAGGTGCCAGCTAATTAATAGGAGAATATTTTGGAAAAGGTGCCAGCTAATTAATAGGAGAATATTTTGGAAAAGGTGCCAGCTAATTAATAGGAGAATATTTTGGAAAAGGTGCCAGCTAATTAATAGGAGAATATTTTGGAAAAGGTGCCAGCTAATTAATAGGAAAATATTTTGGAAAAGGTGCCAGCTAATTAATTAACTACGCCACCAGATCGCTGAGGCTTCCAGTGTTTTAGATAATATTGATATTGTATTTTTTATTGTCGGGGGATTATGACCGCGGAATTAGTCTAGAGCGTGGGGGATTTTGTCTAGAGGGTGGGGGGATTTTGTACTCTTAACTACGATGGGGGGAAAATGACCGGGGGATTTTGTCTTGAGAGAGGGGGGATTTTGTACGTTATTAAAAATGGGGGGATTGTGACCGGGGGTCTTTTGTCTTGGGGGTATTTAGTCCGTATACCGACCCAATGGCATACAAGCTATAAAATATCTTTTCGATATCATTATTTTGGTTAAAGTAAATGAAATAGACAATACCGGTTTACAAAGGGAGCTTCTGGCGAATCCTACACGCTCAGGACCCCCCAAGACGTTTGGAACTCTCATGAAGTCCTCTACTGTGTTGACGTTTTCAATTTTTTGAGTGGAGTAATTGTCTTTCATGAAACTGCTGAACAAGTTGATGAGAATCACAGTTATCAAGAGAAAGAGCCCAACGCCGATTCGAACTGCCTGAGACGCCGGAATGTCAAATCCTAGGGGGAAAATTAAAGTCGTTTCACAACGTACCCAACGACATATACATCTAGACAAATATGAGCAATGCTGATGGGAACAATACGTGTAGGGCTAAAAAAGTCTAAGAATGAGAAGGGCATTGAGACATTGAGTTGTTTTAACTTTATCGTTCGCACGTGTGACCATGTATTAAAGTGTTCTTTGATAATTTCTCCATATTGCATACTGAGATACTGACTCACGAAGTTTGTTTGAAACGGACTCTAAAGGAGGCTTTTACCTTTTCCTAATGTTGCCCCATAGTACCAAAAAACTTTCTTAAAAGCGAAAGTTACGACTGAGTTTCGAATTCCGTTGATTCGCCGTTGAATTATCTCAACCAGAGTTAAGAGAGCAAACAAGCAAACCAACCCGATCCAAACCTGGCAAGAAAAAATGTTAAAAAATCATCTGTATGATGGTAAATTTCCAAATGAAGCTTCCAATCATTTTAAAACGAATTACCGAAGTGCCCACTCGAGCGAAAAAAAACGGCGGAAATCGTGCAGCCGACGGTAGAAATTTTAAGTTTCGCCGGTGTCCGGTGGTAGACCATTCACACTACGACTGAATTTTGAGTTGAGCGCTAGATATTTTTGGGTCACGTGACATTTGTGTGTGGTTTCCACAACATCTATTTCGCACTCTGAATTGGTATCTTTGAAACCCTTGTCGCTTAGATTGTAAGAAAAGGGATATTTTCTAACCTCCTCAATAACTAACGTCTTCCTTATCAAATCTCATTTTACTTTCATTAATTAAACTTTATTTTTTCTTTCTTGGTAGCATGTTTCCTTTAAGCCTTGGTCAACCACTACTAGCAGAGGTTTATGACTTCTTATCCTGGGAAGTATTGGCCTCTAACCATATCCGGAACCATCTCTGTTAGCCAACTTCTTATTAGGTCCGATCACCGCGTGGGTTTTTTTTAGTAGACTAGACGGTTTCTTAGTGGGGAGGAAACTTTTGACCCTCTTTTACGATTGCCATAGGCAATTTTGACTAGCAGGAAGGATACTATTTAAAGCCTTAGTGTCCAATACTTCCCAGGATAAGAAGTCATTAACTTCTGCTACTAGTAATAGCTCTTAAAAATGGCGGCTCTAAATCTATCTCTCGAAATTTGTGACGAAGTCAACGGGATAATTTTATTGGATGAGAAACCGGCGTAACGCCGAATACAACCGAAAAACTGGAACACAACTTAACGCCCGGCCGAACGGTAATTCCGTCGGGCTCGGCGTAAAGATTTTTCGGTCGAACAACTTTCTGCCGGGTTTCCCGTCGAGTGGGAATCTAGCTTAAGAAGTAAAGATTGTGGAGTCTAGTAATCGTTTCTTACTCCTTGAGAGTAAGTGTTTATGTCGTTGAATGTTCCAGTTGAGCCCGTGTTATACGTGGTGCTTTTTGCCGAGAGAAATCTATGACAAGAGTGCATGAATTCTACTGTTGGTATTCTTGATGCAAATAGTTCCTTGTTGTATGGTGGTTTATCATAAATTACGGGTAGATGTAGCATCATAATCGTCTAAAAATATATTCATTTCGCTGCTTGTGATGTCAATTTTCGATATTAATAATTTAAGAGATTTAAGATGTTTCCATCAAAATATTTTAAAACCATATTTCATAAACTCTAAGTATATATGGACTCCTCGAGGTATGCGTGTCATTCTTTACCTCATATGTGTCACGAAATCTATACTTCGGACGTTTGTTGTTTTCGAAAATGTAATACATCATTCTGTCAAATGAATCGTAGGGTAGCAACCCTGGATCCTAGAAAATACATTGAAATATTCAACGACCGGTTGATAGGCCCGTTTGGGCTATTACAACGAGCGGAAGTGAGATGAGACTAGAAGTACTGAGCTAACCAAATTCTTCACTTGGTGAGAGTGAATATTCTTGATAACACACCAACGGTTGGCCCTCTGGTGGCGGTTTCTGAATTTCCCCTCTAATACGTGAGACGCTCGTGGAGGTAGACGGCCGAACTAGATTCAAGCACCCGCGTCCGTGTTCCGCGGCTTTAGGATGAGAGGAAGGAAATTGTTTGGAACTCGACCAATTTTTTTCTCTCGAGTGTAGGCGCGATTGAAGCGGCATAAAATCCTCAAATTTGTTCACTAGTGCCAGAATCTACTACCAATGCTAGAGCTCTTTACTTCTTGTCTCAACTTACTTCTGCAACGGGCGATATGCTAGAGCTCTTTACTTCTTGTCTCAACTTACTTCTGCAACGGGCGATAGTGTAATGTTTCGGCAATTTTCATGCTTGGATTATCTCTGCACCCACTGGTGGCAGAAAACTAACCTGACCATACCTGAACTGTTACACGCTAAATAAAATTGAAGATAAAGCTGCCGCGTATTATTCCACTACTAGTACTTGCAATTCTGAGGGTCCAACTGGCTCGGCATTTTCTCGAACTTTACCGTTTTCGCCGACCTTTACAATTCAATTTTTTCTGAAAATGCCTACCAACACTCCAATGCTTTGTAGTAACATTAGTTTTCGTTTTAACCCTTTGTTTTTGAATTTTGTTATGTCAGTAGACAACTCGTTGGAACTACGCGCTTAGTTAAAACGTTAATTATTGTTAAATCTTTGTTCTTAATCTTAAAAATAGAGTAATGTCACGCTAAAAGTGAATAAGGTCATACGAACGAACGGGTGGAGGAAGACGATGGTAAGTTGTTAAAAATATTAAATTATTTTAAATTTTAACAAGTTGGGAAAACCAAAATATTACCTCTCCGTGTCAAGAAGATTATATAAACTTAAGTATCCAATGAAAACGTTATTACGTTCTTGAGTTGGGGTTTCCCATTTTTGTTGTTGTTTTGAAAAATATATCGCAATGCACGGGCCTTGATAGATATAGGAGGCAATGAATGAAATATATCACAATGCACGGGCCTTGATAGATATAGGAGGCAATAAATGAAATATATCACAATGCACGGGCCTTGATAGATATAGGAGGCAATGAAGGAAATATATCGCGTGCACGGGCCTTGGTAGATATAGGAGGCAATGATAATCTCTCTCTTTGCACGAGAGGTTTATCTTTAATATTTAAATAAATATAATTATTTTTAATTATTTTAATCTTCAATAATTAACATTAATAATAGTTAAATCGTTTAAAATAAAGTTATACCTATTATCTTCTTAAACTTTGCTAATATTGACGTTTAAAGTGAAGGGTACCCCTCTTGCCCGCTTTTTTCAAATTTGGGGTATATATACGATTCGTTTCCATTATAATAGTAAGGAAAAAGCGCAATTGCGAAAACCTTTGGTGGCGATCCCACCTTAGGGAGGCTAGACGTTTCTCGTAACCCTAGCTGATCGCCGCGTATATCCTAAAACCAAACGATGATAATGGAGTAGGAGCCAATGATACAGATTGGTGTCTATGTGGAATAGACGGAAGACCAGTGGATGGTGGTGTTAGAAGCCAGTGTAAGTGCAGACTGGTGTCAATGTGGGATTGACAAAGAACAGAAGATGGTGGTGATTAGAAGCCAGTAAGAACAGACTGGTGTCCGTGTGGGATGGACAAAGACCAGAAGATGGTGGTGTGAGAACTCAAGTAGAGGAGCCATTTCCGTGACTGTGAAAGCAGTTCGGAAATGGCGAACACGTTTGCTCCGATACGCAAACTGCGAACGCGGTCACGTGGGTGTAACAACGGACAGACAGACAGACAGACACACAGACAGACAGACAGACACACAGACACGGCCGTTACAGAACCTCTCCTGGACTACGTCACACGGA